>NW_026731795.1:640000-780000 GCF_028476545.2 Physella acuta
GGGTGGGTGGGTGGGTGTAAGTTCATGCTAGAGTGATAGTCTGCTTATTGTGTGTGTACTGGTTTGTACTCAGGTGCGCGGACTTTTGACCATAGGTGGTTTGACCACAGGTGTTTTCTCAGCACAGGGTCTTTGATCACAGGTGGTTTGTCCAATGCGGGCGTTTGATAACAAGAGCTTTGTCCATATATGGTACGGATTAATTTAAAAAATTGGAATCAAACACACACTATTGGCGATGGTGTAGCACGAACAAATATCATTTGTAAAGGATGGGATTACAGTCTTCAGTCTCTCTTCCAATGTAGTCACCCAACAATGTGGCATTTCATTGAAGGTCTACAGATGTATTGCACACGGCAGAGACAACTTTCTTGAAAGGTTTCGCAGGAGCAAGCTACCCAGCTGAGAAGCAATACAGGATGCTGCACGAAAAAGTGCAACGTGCTGTTCAGACATATGGTCAAACAGATGTACTGACATAGTCAAACTAAGATATCGTTATTGACTTTTTTAGTACATGTTAATTTCAATTAATGGACTCTCATAAAACATGTATAAAATCGTATGAATTGTATAATAAATTTAAATCAAATAACAATTTCTTATTTCTATTTTAAAATTTAAAACTCGGCTTTACGATTGTAAACATTTAGTGTGAACCACAGCTCACCAGACCATGTGGGGGTGGGGTTGGTTGAGATATGCCTTGACAGGAAGAGAGGGAACTGCTAGGCGCGCTTACAGCTTGGTGTTTTCTAACGTCTCCAAGAAGAGAATTATATATATATAGATATATTATGGTTAACCACCATCTGTGGTCAAAGCCCCACTGTGGTCAAACCTCCTATGGTCAAAGCCCATCTGTTATCAAAGTCCCGCAGTGGACAAAGCCCCTTATGGTCAAAGCACCTGTGGTCAAAGCACCTAAGACCTGTAATCACACGCTTTTCTTACATTGTTTATCCAGTTGATATACTGGGAAGTTACAAAAACAATCACATACTAACAGACGGCAATGATGACACGTGTCTGGACACAACAGTTAAAAATGTGACTTTGTGTCTTGGAAATATTTATACACCATCGTTTATACGTTTGGTTTACAAAAAAGGTAGTCACTTTTTATAACCCACGCGTCAATCTTAGTATATTTTTAATGATAAATTTATCTAATAGTTTAACAATTTTGAAATGATTCTTCAATTTTTTTATTCGGGATTTTTTCTTAAAAAGAATGTTAACTGAATGAAAACTCATTTTAAAAATTTCGTTCAATTAGATAATAAAACTCGCCCTGGATTGAACCCATTTCTTGGATGTAGTACAGTAGTGTATGACGTGAGGGAAAACATTCGGGATTACTTCTGTGAAACTCAAGTAAAAGCTGATGTCGTCAAAATATCCGATGAAGACACACGCGATCTATGCTCCGTCTATTTCAGTGGAGGTGTGTTCAATTTTTTTTAAATTTTTTTATTTCAATCTTAATTGTAACGTTGGAATTGTGGTCCATTTTTTCCAAAAAGTGTAATTCGTGATTTACGTCATTTACTCATATTTCAGTTTTCTGTCAATTTTGGATTTGTTTGCATAGCCATTGACCATCCAACATCAAATTACAAGGCATTTTCTGACTGGGGTTTTGATTTAACAACCATGAGATTTATCGACCCACTGGTCTTTGTCCTCTATTTTACTTCAGAAAATTGTATCTTGTCGAGCTTGCCTTCTCCACCAGGGAATATGAAGATTAACATTAACACATTATAATTGTTTTATTCTTGCACAAGAATCATCGCAAGCTATACATTCTACATCGCTCTTATTTTTTATTTTTACCATTAATTTAATAATTTTAGTTCACAGATCATTTTCTGCAAAAAAAAGCTAATACAAAAGAAATTAGCCAGTAAAACAAATTGCATAATTATCAAAAGCAATAATTACTTAATTACATGCCGAATCTGATTCAATCGCGCTGAGTTATTTCTAATTGTATGATACGAATATTTAGATTTAATGAATATTTTATAATAATTAACGATATATGATCAAAGGCATTACCTATAGCTATATTTGAAAAAACGAAATAAAAAGGAAAATAGTTGGTATATTTTTAAAAAAAAAGTAGTGTTAACTAATATGACTCTAAGGGGAGTGATTTTATTTTTGAAAATTTTTGTATAAAAAAGAACTAATTTTTACAAATTTGTTTGTTACTTAATGTACATGTATGCATGAGTTGAGAACTTTTTTTTATTTTACTATTGTTTTATAATCTGCTAAAATAAAATGTTCTATTTATCATTATTTTTGTATTTTTTTTTTAAATTGAGCACTAACATGAATGCTACTGCAACATTCAAGCATAATCCATTCATTTGCATTGTCAAGAAAATAATGAGAAACAGATGAAGCAATAAGCTTTGTCTTGTGATAATTAAGTTTGGTGAAAGACCAGTTGATATTTTCCTTTTGAGGGCAATTGACTGTAAGGCCTAATGTTAAGTTGTTGTTTTTTTCAAACATAGAGTGATTCTGATGACAAACTGTTGTGTCAAGTTGGGTTTCTTAAATTAGAAAAAAAAAGTTTTACTTAGAGAAATTAGGAGAATTCAAACACATCATTGTACTTGTTTTAAACTTGTTTTAAACTATATAAATGTTTATCTTCACGGTTCGACACCTTGTTTTAGAATTACCATTCAGCTTGTAGTAAAGACCCGTATATTTAAAAGTAAATTTTTCAACGATTTATATACATTTTACCTAAAAAACTGATCTTATGTTCTAAATTCCATGTAACAGGACGAAATTTAGCATTGAATCAAATAGCAGTACTGTCAAGTACTCATGCTAATTTCAAGGCATCGTTGGCTGTTGACGGGGATAAAAAGCAATGCGAAAGGTCATTTACACAAACTTCAGACCAAGACAAAACCCCGTCATTTAAAGTTACGTTTGATAAACCAGTCTCGGTAAGCCGTGTCAAGCTGTATAACAAAGTCGATGGTAGGTTTCATACACTTTTCACTAAGATTTTTAGAAAAATTGGTCTTCTTTGATTTAGATGTTGACTTAAAATTTAAAATACAGATTAAAATACAGAAGAAGGATGTAAGCAATATTTTAAGATGATTCCAGATATGCGTTACCAATCGTGAAGTTTTAGATGCGTGACTTTGTTTTCTAAATCTGTATTATTTAAATACAAACAAGTAAGACGCTATACTTGGCGCATCAAAATTATTGGGACGCTTATTTACATTTCGTACAATGTTGATTAATTCATCCACTTTGAACAATGTAACGCTAAGAACATGTGTTGACGAAGACAGTTCAGAGTTATGTGAAATATGTAACAATATGAAGCATCATTATTTTTTGCAATTATATCAAAATGTGTCTCTAAATTTCCGCATTTAATTTGTGTACACATATTTTTCTAGTAATGATTGAAATAACAGCGACTTTCAACAACCTCTTTTTAAACACATTCACAAACACAAAAACTCGATATTATTGTTGATATTATTGTTGATATTATGAAAATCTGTAACATATTCATTGTGCTATAGTGCTATATTTTTTATAAATTTTAACATCATACATTTAGTTTATACTGTTATAAAATAGAAATTGTTTAATTTTCCTACTGTATAAAAATACAAGCATGCTATCGTATTTTGCTATTCACATAGACTTAGCAAGTAAATATTACATTATTCGTTAGTGAACTTACATTTCTTTAGCCTTGGATTTATGTTTCAGCCAAAAACAAGGTTGTCGAATTAAGTGATCGATTGAAGGGCTTTGTTTTGGAAACAATTGATTCGAATAACAAACAAGAGCAGGTATATATTGATAAAGGCCCGACACAAGCTGTATATAGTATCGACTTTGGAAAGATAAAAACTGTTTCTGCTATTCAAGTTAAACAGACCAGCCCTCCAATATCAGTTGATAAGACACCCATTCTTATGATTTGTGAAATTGAGGTATTTGGAGGTAGGCCTTAACAACAGGTTTGAGTATATTTTTAATTTAATTGCTTATCACCATTTGCCTAAAATAGTGATTACTATAAAACTACAGCAATAAGAGTAATCATAAAACAATGGTAATATGCGCTGAGAAAAATAAATAAGTATTAACTAGTATATAAAACTAAAATGGAATGAGTGTCTTCGTGGCAAGGTTGTGGTAATTGTTTTTCACATATTGGTGTAAATGAGCGTGAGCATGTGAATATGTGTTTCGTGTAAGTTTTCGTATATATATATATATATATATATATATATATATATATATATATATATATATATATATATATATATATATTATTTTTAAATACCGTATATAGAAAAAAACAATCGCGCCCTGTCGGGGCGCCACCCCTGCGAATTTGAAATTTTTTTTCGCAGAAACCTCCCCAGGAATATTCTCAACAACTTCCCAAAGTTTCACGGCGATGTGATGAGAGGTGTAGTAATGCATAAAGGACAAACAGACAAACACACACACAGACACAGACACACACACAAACATACATTGCTTTATATATATATATATATATATATATATATATATATAAGTGTGTAAGATAATGCGCGAGTGTGAGTGTGTGTACTAGCTGGTGCTCCAATGGCGTTCTAACTTTGCTTATCCAGTTGATCTACTGGGAAGTTATAGAAAAAAAAACACGTACTAACAGATGACATGAAAAATGTTATACCAATTTGTACTTTACTCGCCGAACTGATATTTAAAAATCACAATATTAATCATTTTCAAACTAAATTTTCATTTTATAACTTATCATTTCGATTACAATAAGGTGCAAAAAAGCACAATTATACTAAATCTATTACTCTTTATAAAAATATCATATTTGTTTGAATATAATAATGCAAATTATGTCCATTTGTACCAATTATATTTATGACTTCCAAGAAAAATATAAATAATTAAGTTTGTTTTTATGCTTGCGATTGTGTTTTTGTTTGCTTTACTTTTATGTTTGCGTTTGCTTTCGTGTTTGCGTATGTGTTTTGCGTTTGTATTAGCGTGATGTTCGCTTGTTATTTTTGCGTTTCTGATTGTGAATGCATTTTTGTTTGTTTTTGTTTATAGTTTGCATTTGTGTTTGCGTTATTGCGTTTGTTAATGTATTTGTGTATTTCTTTGTATTTATATTTTGATTTGCATTTGTGTTTTCGTTATAGTTGCGTTTCAGAATTGTTTGCGTATTTGTTTGTGTATGTATTTTGATTTGCGTTTGTGTTTGCGTTAATTTGTGTTTGTTTTTGCGTTTTTTTTTGTATTGGCGTTACGTGTTAGCTTATTTATGTTTGTGTTTAATTTTTGGTCGTCTTTGGTTGCTGTTAGAGTTAAGTTTAGAGTTAGAGTTAGTTTTATGGTTATAATTTATTTTCTCAAACGTTCATATTTGCAGATTGATGTTTAATTGGAAAGTAGTATATTTCCTAAACCCGGGCAATGTTGTGTTTATGCTACTTAATAAACACAAAAAAACGGTCATTTAAGCAGTTGAGTTAAAGATTAACCTGTTTCTGAGACCTCGGCGTATGCATAGATAGTCTACTCAGTTTTTTTCTTGCCATTTTCTCTTTCTTTACCTTGCCAGAAACAAACATGAACAAATTAAATTCAATGACATCCTATACTTGATTCCTGGTACCGAAATCTAGAAAAAAAAATTCGTTTTAGATTTTCCGAGTAGATTTATTTGCCTCTTAGTACATTTTGTGTTATACTTTTAAAATCAATTGTGTTGTTTAGCCAGGAATGTGTTAAGCTTAAACCACTTTTAATTATATTCAGACTGCCCCGACGGATTTTGGGGTTTGGAGTGTCAGCAACAATGCGACAGCGGTTGTAGTAAACCTTGCCATAAGGAGACTGGACAATGTTTCCGAAAAGGTATACATGTGAACATTATTTTTATGGAATGCATTGTAAATTCCGCGGGTTTGCTGGATGTTCATTATTAAAATGGTTGCACAGTTACATGAAAAATGTTATATCGTTTTGTACTTTACTCGCTGAGTTCAACACCCTGTAACTCAAAGGGTATTTCAGGAACAGCCCATCCCATTACGCAATCCGCGTAGCATATCCATCTCACCTCGGTCGAAATAGAAAGAGTAAATAATTAAAACATAATTATTTTTTTTAAATCACTGTCTGTCACATCGCCCTGTGAGAATTATATCTGAACGATACACTGAACCAATTGTACATCATTCTGTATTGAATCAATCATCTTACTATATGAGTAAATGAATAAATGCAAAAAAAAATTGAATGGATTGGTTCGTAAATTTAGGCAAAACATATTTAACGGCTTTGAATTTGATAAATATTTAAACATCGTCAACATTATTCTTCTAATGTACAAATAAAATAAAAGAAAAGGTGAAAACAAGCAAGGAATTGCTATTCACCGTGTTGATAAAACATTCTAGCGTAAAGTAATCTGATTTAGACATTCCTCGTATTCAAAAGTGATGGTCATCGTTGCAGGTAGACTAAGAATAACGTATTTGTTTGACCAGTCCATATTTATCTATAGTGCCATCAACTATACTCCGCGGCCCTACTCAAGCCAAGTCTGTTATTTTAGATATAATATAAAATCGAGTCCCAGAACAAATCTCTTAAATATTTCATCGTTTTCTCTACTTCTAGACCACATTATGTGAATTTTTTTTTAAACATTTAATTTATCATTTTCTCGAAGAAACATAGAAGATTTACAATCATATTTATATTCAGATTGCTCAAATGGAAAATGGGGATTAGATTGTCAAAAGCAATGTGACAATGGTTGCTCTAATGGTTGTGATACGGAGACAGGAACATGCACCATAAAAGGTATGCACAAAGTTATCTATATTAAAAGAAAAGCCAGTTATGTTTCTTTTTCGGCATAACGTTATATTTAATTTTAGTATATATATATATATATATATATATATATATATATATATATATATATATATATATATATATATATATATATATATATGTATGTAAGTATGTATATATATCATAAAATAGGCCTGCTATTTTTGTATAAAGAATACATGTTATTGTTTTCCGTACAAGGAACTTAAATATGATCGTCTTGTATTGTATTATTTAGTTTTTCTTACCTAATTCAACCTTTAAAATTGTGATGTTTAAGAAAACTTAACCAACTTCTAATAGTATATAATATATCTCAATTTATAAGAACGTTATTTACTCATCTAGGGCGAAATTAAAATAATAGTAAGAAAGCTGCAAACATACTTTATTTCGCAGTGCATGTAAAATACATTGATAGTGGATCTGGTACAATTATTAATCGTCCACACTTTCTTTAATATTTTCTTTAGCGTTTGTTTAGTCGTATTCTCTAAACAATATGTACATTTTAAAATAAATAGTGAACCATTTTTTTTCAGCCTGTCCTCATGGATTCTGGGGCCCGACTTGTCAGAAAAAATGTGACAGCTTATGCAGTAAGCCTTGTGACCTGGAGACAGGGCAATGCTACCGAAAAGGTTTACAAGCAGGAATAATTTAAATTAAATTAAAATAAACATATGGTTATGTGGTTTTGATTGATATTAGTTAAATATAGGTTAAAATTAAATGAAAATTAAATGCAAGTGCCGTCAGCCCTGTGTTAAAGAGGCAGGGAAACAGACATAAACGAGTAGTAAATGTGGCTTTTGTGGGCGTTAATAAGCACATCAATTTAATTGAGAAAATAATACATCGTTAAGCACTCGTTGCAATAAAACCAATTTTTGTTCGTACTACATGTTAGATACCCGTCTGCCGGCAGAAATTGTACACCATATACAATTCTTTTATAACGCGTTTTACACCATTTTTTGTTCAACTTTTTACAACCTTTAATTTAACTTGCTTCCTCGGCCAGTCTGTCTTCAGTCTGTCGTCATATATCGAAACACTAGAGCGAAATTTCAAGCAATTCTAACTGACATTCGTTTCAAAGTTAGCACGTAAATGAAGACAAAAAGTGACATTAAATGTGACTTAATTGGATGCCTAATTAATTAATTCATTTTTTATGAATGAATTAAAATTGTGTCCAAATAGTAGGCAGGTTTTCCAACTATTCCGCATTATTAAACGCGAGTTATTATGTTCCTTATGTGTGCTATAGTTTTTAATCATGCAACTTTATTGTAAATTAAAAAAAATTAAAGTACGGGGAAAAAAATTCATTAAAAAAAAAATTAATAACAAGCTTGTATGTAAAAAGCACTAAAAAGTAAAAAAATAAATGATTTTCTTTAAGTATATAATAAAACACTACTATTTAAATAACTATCCAGAAAAGCGTGGGTATCTTCCTAAATATTAGTAAAGGTATCCAATATATAATAAAGTGACTGGTGCTTTTCTTTATAGCAATTTAAATAGTAGTGTTTTATTGCATATTTAAAGAAAATCATTTATTTTCTCTTTTTAGTGAATCATTACATAAAAGCTTGCTATTAAAACATTTTTTATGAATTTCTTTTCCACTCCATACGCAAAACATTCCTACTAGGTTTGTTGGTTTATGTCATTTTGCTTTACTGACTCTGCTAGTGCGGGTTGAACCTTACATGTAGACTATCAGCCGTTTTTCCGTTTCCATGAGGTGTTTTTTAACTCTCTTAGCGCATTGCGTGGAATGGAAATTAGATACTGTTTGATTAGGGGACAACCTAAAGACTCCCGATCGTTTAAGAACTTTTTACTTTCGAGTTAGCAAACGCTTATTTTACTGCTAGATCAAGCGTCCATTGAAGTATGTTTACATTATATAAGCGTGTTAAGAAATAGGAAAATATTCATACAGCAGAACAATCTATAAATAAACCAAGAGATATCGATATGATGTGGACTTACCACATGGACACAGTGCACCTTAATTTTTATTTGATCAGCCATACTACTACTACTACTACTAGTACTACTACTACTAGTAGTAGTAGTAGTAGTAGTAGTAGTAGTAGTAGTAGAAGTAGTAATACTAATAGTAATAAAAATAATAATATTAATAAAAATAATAATGATAATATTTATTACAATTATAATAATTATGTTAATTACGGTAGTTATGATAATTCTAATAATTCTAAAAGATCTTATAATTCCAAATAATTCTAATAACTCTAATAGTTCTAACAATTCTAATAATTCTAATTATTCTAATCATTCAAATCATATTAATAGTTCCAATAAACTTAATAATTCTAATAATTTTAAAAATTCTAATAATTCTACTAGTGCTAATAATTTTTAATAATTCTAAAATGATAATAATAATAATAATAATAATAATAATAATAATAATAATAATAATAATAATAATAATAATAATAATAATAATAATAATTGTAATTATTACATAATTTATATTAATTATATTTATATTTAAAATTATAAAGATTGTTTTAAAAATAATAATAATGATAACAAAATAATAATACAAACAATAATAGTAATAACAACACTAACATTTTTTCATGGTGACACTCATAGGTATTGTAGCTTTTTTTCACATTTGCCAGTATTAACAAAAGCGATACAGAAATATCAATAAAGAAGCAATTAAAATGTAGAAATAGATGCATGAGAATCAATTGCTTGATTCAGTTAGAAAACTTTATTTCGAATCAATGCTTTCTAAAATGTTATTTTTATACTAATTAATTCTAGTATGTTCATTTCCGAAAGTCTTACCTAAAACGTAAATTTTTTTTTTATATTTAGAGTGTGCTCCAGGACGTTGGGGTTTGGATTGTCAGGCAAAATGTGACGAGAGCTGTGCGAATCCTTGCCACCTGGAGACTGGGGAATGCGAACGAAAATCATCGAATAATGATACCATTGACAAATATGGACTTATTGAACATATTCAAAGTATTTGTTTCATTAAAATAAGTTTAATCATCTGTTTATTTACCATATTAACCACATATTTAACTATATAAATTTCATTTTTAACTAAAAAAAAGATTTTAAATTGTATTGAATTTTTTTTTATTTGTAATCTATATTAATTAACACGTGTTTATACTGATATTTGATATGCTAAATAGAATCAACAATTTCTGAATTTTGATACATTCTGTAGCCTACACCTGGGTTGGACCGAAAAAGAGATACAGGTGTAACTGTAGGGGCGACCACTGCTATATAAATGGCACTTGCTGGCCAGCAGAAAAGTGTTCCCTGGGATGGTTTGGTAAATACTGTCAGTACGGTGAGATACAGTTGACACCCACATACCACATAAAGAAACTTGTAATGTCAGAACAGATTCCTTACATCTACACACAACTTCACTCAACTTTCCATACTAAAAAACTTTAATTGCATAACTTTTTTTGTAAAGAAGATTTAAACTGCTAGCACGAAATTCTTTATTTCACATCAATTCCATTACATTCAATGCGTACATTTTTTCTTAATTAAATATCGCTACGCTTTAGGGGTCATCCATTAATGACGTCACGCTTTTTTGACGATTTTTACCTCCCCCCTCCCGCCCGTAACACATCGTCACAAAAAGCAAGACCCCCTAAAATGACGTCACACCTACAACCCCCCCCCCCCTCAAAATTGCAGTTGAATTTTTCTTAAAACATCTATATTTTTCCAAAATCTTGTCTGAACTCTGTCGACATAGAGTATTTAAATCAATTCCTATTACAATTTATTAAAACAGTTTTCTAAAACGCAAAAGAAACCCTGCTAAAACTCGTTTTCAAACATTGCTTTTTTATAATACAAAAGTGTGACATCACACCATCAGAATTCCCCCCCCCCTCATCAAACACCGTCACAAAATTACGGCCCCCCCCCTCCCCTGTGCGAGTGTGACGTCATTTATGGACGACCCCTTAGCAACTTACTAAAACACTTTTAAATGCAGTGGATCTCCTAGCAAACCATGACAGCAGCAACATATTAACAGACGGGGATGATCACTCTTGCACGAAAGTGTTATCAAACAGTTTAACGTTAGAACTAGGCGGTGAATTCCCTGTGACGTTAGTGAGGCTGGCTACGAGAGCAGGTAAAAATTACACGGAGACAAATTAAATCATTGTGTGTAAACGTATGTTTTATATTACCTATGTAACACAATGCTATTTAAAAACTTCAATAATTTTTTTTGTTTCCTTTTTTAGAACTCGGGACAGGAAAAGCTATTGAGATGGAGTTTCAAGGAAAGACAAAAAGATTCAAATGCCCCGATGCAAAAGTGTACACCCAAAATAATATTAAAGATATATTTTGCGGAGGCAACGAATTGGCTACGGCGTTGATTCTGAAAGGGCCCGGTTTATTAACGTTGTGTTCTGTCTATTTCAGTGGAGGTAAATTGTGTTCTTTTTTTGTTTCAGTATTAGTAAAATATAATTATATATAATATTGTATTTCATTTCATATACATTTTCCACATTTTATCTCCGATCTGAACCATTAACTCACCATTATTTTCATTTTATTTTAGGTCGAAATTTTGCAATTAAACAAAAAATTGTTCAGAAACCTAACTCCAAAAATACCATGGATAAAGTAGATGGCAATTTATGGAACTGTGATTATGATGATCCACCATTGGAAGAGAACAAAGAAGCTCCATCTATTGAAATTCAGTTTGACAAAACTATCTCGGTTAACCACTTTAGACTATTCAGCAGAATTTTCGGTTAGTCCAATCTAATTTATAAAGGATTAATAATTGAAAACAAATCGAGGGCTGTGGTTTGTAACCTGGGGTTAGGTGTGTCAGTCTCGGTAGTTCGGCGGAGGTCAAAACACACAACCGACTCTGATTGCAGATCAGGTTTATCAGTGCGGATGATATAATTTTTAAGAAAGGTTCGGTGAATGCGCATACTAAACTGTTGGGGGTTCGAAACATCGAAAATGTTAAGAACCACTGGTATAGACTAAATGTTAATATAATATGCCTTATCGTGTTTTATACATAACTAACTTGATTAAAATATCTCTTGCAAAACAGGATCTTTGATTTCGAATGATTAAAATTTGTAAAGCTATATTATCTATATCAATACACGTTTGTATATATATATATATATATATATATATATATATATATATATATATATATATATATATATATATATTCTTAATTATTATTTATAGAACAGCATAACATTGTGTTTGATGCGCTTCTTTTTTTAAATGTTTGCGAAACCTAGATACTAGCAAAAGATTTATGAGAAAAAAGTTCAAGCATTAAAATATGTATTGCTAGAGAATATTGTTAAGGATCACAGCGCCTATTAGGCTTAATGAAAACCTGTTTGTTACGTTTTGGGATCACGTCCATCATTATAATGCGCAGGGCGGGGTGAAAGAATAACATGAGGAGGTTAGAAGAGGAAGACCATTGTATTACATTAAAGGCTATTGTAGTTGCATAGAAACCAGATACAGTAGACAAAGAAGGTTTGATGAGTCTAAAAATGGTTTTATTACTAAATATGATAGAAAAAGAAATATTTAGTCTAACAAGAATTAACATTCACTTGTGTATCATTTTTTTCTTTACATAGTTTTTATGTTAAAAATGTGTTATTTCTTTAGTCATCTAAACTTTTTCTGTAACAGTTTTACAAATTATTTCAGGCGACAACGAGGATTTAATGTCAAAGCGTCTCCTTATAGAAGCGTTTGATTCGCAATCAAAAAGTCTATTTCAAAACAAAGACGACAAGGTCCCGGAATCTATATATGATTTAATAACTGATGAGATAAGCAATGTATCAAAAATCAAAATATCAGAGAAAGATGTAAATTCAACAGCGGATACATTTGTAGCCATAAACGTTTGTGAAATTGAAATATTTGGAGGTATGCGTTAAATTGTTTGATTCATAGATTCCTTATGAAATATTTGTCACAAGTTAAAGGCTATTAGACATTATATATTTTATTACGTATACCGTTTTGAAATTAAGATTATTGAATTAGAATTTGAATTAGTGTTATTCATCTCAACAATGGATCGCTGGTTCTTAAACACAATGTTTATTTTTCTTGTATAAAGCTGCATCCTTATTATTTTTAGACTGCAATGATGGATATTGGGGTATCGACTGCCGAAATAACTGTAGTCATGTCTGCAGTACATTCTGTCATAAGGAGACCGGAATGTGTTGAGGCATTTTCACTTTGTGTTTGACTGTCTTTAAAACATGAAAATTGTAATAAGTGTTTTCTTTCTATTACATTTATAGTATTTAGTATACTAAATAAATAAACATTATCTTAAAATTAAAAAAAAATTATTCATCATTGCTAAAGATATAAGCTGTTTTGTAAGAAACATTTTTTGTTTCTGTTTTTTTCACGGCATAGATGATATAAAATTTCTAAATTTATATTTTAAAATCCTTGCAGTTGCCGAGATAAAATATGAAAGATTGCTATTCCTGATGATGTGAAACTTGAATCAAGCTTCGGAAATGTCATGTAGAAATTAACTTTATTGTTTTGAAATCTGCATTTACTTTTCAAAATGTTTTAAGTAGATAAAAAAACTAACAGTCAATTTAAAATAAATGTTAATCAATGCAATAGTTTATTTTTCAGAATTTTGTTGTTTTCTACAGAATTTTATGAAAAAATTTGTTTTTCTATGTTAGATGGTTTAAGTTTTTAATTGAAAGTAATACTAGTGGTTTATATTTTTATTTAAATTGATTTCGATTAACACAGTGGTTCTTATGGGTTCTTTTTTAAAGAGCAGACGATGAACTGCTAGTTCAGTTCACAACTTTATTTACAATAGTTAAATCAGCAATGAATACAGTTCATTTCAGTGCTCACACATTTACAGTTGATAAAGCACTAAAAATTAAAGTGCATGAATTGACAAGATAAGAATCACAGGAATAATATTGAATACATTTTAAGTTCTAACAGTCAAAACACATAGCTTCCCCTTGCGTTCGTTTAAGTAGCCTATCAAACGTCATATTCGCCCAGGTTATATACACTCTTGCATTCGTTTAAGTGGCCTATTAAACGTAGTATTCACACAGGTTATATACACTCTTGCATTCGCTTAGGTGGCCTATCAAAAGTATTATTCACACAGGTGATATACACTCTTGCGTTCGTTTAGATGGCCTATCAAACGTCATATTCGCCCTGGTTATATACACTCTCTCGCAATCCAGTCTGTGTGCGATACCCAAAAAATTATGAAATATGCGATGATTGATTGCTCACCCAGTCATTTTTGATGTACAGTTAAATTAATGACACATACGATTTACTCCAAACATAATACAAATAATACAGTCTGTCACAGTGAAATAACAGAATACATGTGTTATAATTTTCTTTTTACTTTCTCGTTCACAAAGTATAAAGAAAATTTAGTAATATTGGACAGAAGTTTAATACTATTTTGTTCAATTCTGTCTGTGTCTTTGTATGTGAACAGGATAATTTATGTACCTTTTCAGTTAGGTTGTTCAAAGTTCATATATAATTAACTGTCAAATTGTTGTTTTTTTTTTGGCTTAATTCATTTGGGCTCTTTTTTCTTGAGATGAAGGTGTGTGGATAAATGTAAAGGGCGGTGTTGTGCAGATATGGGGATGCGGCTTCATTTATAAAGCGCTGTTGTGTAAATGTACTAATTTTCAATATACAACGCAGGATAAAAGTTATCTGCTCTGGAATTTGATCAGTTATCATCGTCAATTATAACTAGGTAATCGTCGTCTGCTGTAGTCAAAGGTGGCTGTTGCGCCGACGATGGGTAATCGTCTATAACTGTCTCGTATATATTATGTCCTGGTTTGGACATCGAGTATTGTCCTGTATATGACTCTTGAATGTTTAACGTCTCAACAGTTTCCTGTACTGTAGGAGCCGGTTCATTGAGTGTTACACGCCGATTTACGTGAGCTGAAACATGAGAGATAGGACTATAGACATAAATATGATGTTCTTTGATTACTTGTTTAGCAGTATAGATAATACTTATTTTAAAATTCACTATAAATCTACATCAACACGATTGCACATTATGTGAAATATTTCAATAAATCCGGAGTGTCCTTCCCTGAACTTATTCGTATATTCTTATATAACAGTATGAAGATGATAATTTCAGTGCAATCGGTCTATAGAAATGGGTTTTTTTAAATACTTAAATCTTTTAAATATAATTAAGTACCAAAAAGAAAGTAAACAATGTGCTAAAACTAATTACAAATTAAAAAAATACCTCTGAAATAATAGCAAACTGTGATAAGAACTGCAGAAACCACATTACTTGAGATCACCAAGGTAACAACCACAAAATTACTCATCCAGGGTGTGTCTTGTTTTAAAAATATGATTTAAAATTAAGTCAAGTATTATGGTTTATAAACATCATAGCTCCTTTATTGGTAAGCGTGTATAGCTATAACATAAGTAACCAGTGTATCTGTAGAATCGAGTCCGTCCAGTTTATGCGAACTCGATTTTTTTCATTTTAAAATGCTTCACCAGAATATAATCAGTAATTTTTATGATAGAGAATATCTTAAAATATTATAAATGCATCAACTATAATATATTTGAAACATTTATGACACAAAACAACAACTGTAAATTGTAAGTAAATGTATACTAACCATAAATAAATAACACTTGTACCATTTTTTTCAAATAACAAATGTCATAAGCCAAAGTGAGATTGAAACTTCCCTGTTGATGTGTAGAGCTGATGTTGTAGACAGCACAAGGTTCACCAGAAGCCACAAGTTCTTGTTGGTGTTTAATGTTTGCTCTACAAGGTGACGGCAAATCTCGGCAACAGAACGTGATTGTACTCTCGTTGTTCTGAAATTCAAAAACATTCGAGTCTTGCTGTAGACTGCGACCGTTGACCGTTAATGTTAGTTTTGATAGATCTGCAATATAAATATTTAGAACATAATTCCTTATATTATATGAATGTGTTTCCAACCTATATTCCACACCAAATAGTAAACAAATTAAAAAAAACACTTTATAGCAACAAACACTAAAAATAAGAAAATAAAACGAATTTCCTTTCTTTGATAAAAGTTACAGTCGCTAGAATATGTAAACTATCTCATGACCGTCCTTTTTATATTTGTTTTATTTTTACAATTAGTGATTCCTAAAGAATGAATTCGACGCGATTAAAAATATTTGCTTAAACAATCTCATTAGTTCGCGATATTTAAACGATGATTATCTTCACCAGAACGCAGCAGTCCTTGGCCACAATTTACAGACACCAGCAAGCTGATAAATCAAACGATTGCTATAATCTAACTACCTCCCCTTAGTTGCAAACCGTTTAAAAACTATATTATCCCCTAACAGCCTTCACTAGATTGACCGGCTCTACGATTGTAAATATTATCATGAACCACAACTCACCAGAATGTTAGGGTTATCGCAGAGGCGTAGCGACCCTTCCCGGCGCCCGGGGACATACTTTCAATTTGGCGCCCCCTTGGGAGCAAACTTTCGATTTGCACCCCCCCCCTCGAACTTTTCATTTGCACCCCACCCCCCTCAAACTTTCGATTTGCACCCCCCCCCCCTCGAACTTTTCATTTGCACCCCCCCCCTCAAACTTTCAATTTGGCGCCCCCCCTAAGGTCGGCGCCCGGGGACATATGTCCCCCCCCGCCCCCCCCCCCCCCTCGCTACGCTACTGGGTTATCGCCTCTACCTAGTTATCTCCCCTTCTGTTATTGAATAAAGTAATATATCGAATGATTTAATTGTCATCTCCCCTTAGTTTCGAAACCGTTAAACTGATTTAAATGTATAGTTTAACATATAATTAAGTTAAAAATAGACTTGTATTGTTATTGAAGTGGAACGTATCTGGAAAGTTTGAATGAAATCATTGCATTAGAAGTGGGTTGAAATTGAATTACAAGACTACCACAAACCCACAAACAAACAAACAGACGTTGCGAACTAAATAAAAGCTTGTAAACACTATCTCGTAACTTCTAGTTTGGGTCCAATAGTATACTATAACGCATTGGATACTGCAAGAGTTTATTGAAAGCAGCGTCTCTCACACAATAGTTTCCAGAGCTGCTAGCACTAATTAATTAGAGGTCAACATCATTAATTCTTGGAACGACTTTCTGACTCAAACATTATTGCTGTCGTCACGGCAGGTAATCAAGTAAGATAATTTATCTACATGAAACATTTTTCAATTTTGTTATAAACTGGGGGGGGGGGGGGGCGTGGTTGGATGGCGTAGTGCTTAATGGCTAACTTGAATGCATAGAGCTCAGATCATAAATCTGAGTCTCTAAGACATCCCTGAGTTCACCCAGCCCTGATGGGTACCTGACTTATATTTGGGAAAGCACATTTGGCTAGGTAGAGAGCTGGCCATACAATTTGTTCATATGTTTTGATAAAAAATTCGATGAACTGTACTTCATCAAACAGAAAAATACGGTTGAAGGCGATTTAAAGGCAAGTAGCCAGTTTCGATTTTATAGCGGAATAATTTATAATATAAGTCTATGTAATTCTTATATCTGTTGCAAGAATAAAAACATTTTTTATTACAATATCTTATGTACTAATTACAGGGACCGTGTGATCGAATTGTAGAGCAAACACCTGCAAAATATCGAGTACGGATCCGAAGCTCGATCTTGTGCCCATCCAGCTTGGTACCTTATGAGTACAAAGACTGCCGGACGTGGAGCTTACCACACTATCAACCTCAAATGTCAAAGACATTCAAACAGATAAACTCTTTACGTCAGCCTACTGTGTTTTGGGCATGAACGGGTGAAGTTGATGATGTACTAACCACAATAAAATAAGACGTTAATCTCTTTGGTTTGTTTACAAATGTCGTAGGCCAAAGTGAGATAGAAACTCCCCTGTTGATGTGTAGAGCTGATGTTGTAGACAGCACAAGGTTCACCAGAAGCCACAAGTTCTTGTTGGTGTTTAATGTTTGCTCTACAAGGTGACGGCAAATCTCGGCAACAGAACGCGATTGTACTCTCGTTGTTCTTTAGTTCAAAAACTTTCGAGTCTTGTTGTAGGCTGCGACCGTTGATGGTGTAGATTAGAGCTGATAGGTCTGGAGATGGGACAATTAGATAAAAGTGTTTGAAATTCGCGACTTAAAAATTATTTATCCTATATAAAACAATTTGTTTTCTTCCTTTCATGTGAGTAACAACAGATATTTTTGTATTGTATTGGAGTAATCAACTCTGATGGGTACCTAACTCACGTTAGGGAGAGTAAAGGCGGCGGGGCATAGTGCTGACCACATTATCTCTTCACATGCCGAGGTCACAAAATCAAGTAAACTCTACTTCACTTGCCCCATAGACCGTCAGGTTTGAAAGGGAAACTTTACTTTAATTTTATTGGAGTAATCAAGCTAACAAGTCTGAAATCGCGAGTAAGATTGAAGGATCGGTAAATATTAATTAATGAAAAAGTTAAATGTTCAAATCAAAGGCATATTTTAATATCTTTACATTTCCAAAAGTTAAAAAATATTTTTTTTTTCCACAACAAGTAAGGAAAAACAAAAATAATCGGAAAACATTAAGTGTTAATACAGCTATCATTGGTTGATTATTATCAGAAACAAACGCTGATCTCTTCAATCCCATTATGACAAATGGGTTAATGATTCATCGAGCTTTGTTACTACGTGACTCGGCCTGAAGTGTGAGCACCTTCACTTGTCAGATAAACAAGTGTAACGAGACTCATCACAGAAACATATTAACAACTTTGTATATAGATCTGTAATCAACTAACACGGTCTGTGACATTTTAATTTACAGTAACACAACATACATATGTGATGGATATGTGATGTCATTTTTGTGTTGTATAATCAAATAATTTAAATTAACATAGTAAACTATTGTAGAAGCTCTATACACATAACATCATTAGCTTTAATTCTCACATGCTTTAGGCAAAATTCCACCAATATAGAACCACTCAGGCGTAAGTTATCTCGCGCTGTTTTTGGACACCATCATTGCTGTTATTTTGAGACTGAGGCCCAATACCAAGGCGAGAACAGACAGAACGATAGATTATCATCCAGCTCAAAGACACATGGACATAGAGACTTGTAGATAGCTGTTGGAAACCGCAGATATTTATTTCTTATTGAATGGAAGAGCACTAGATTAAAACTATAGACCAACATGAAAACATAGATTACAAAAATGTTTCAGATCTAGGAGTATGCGATTAATCTTTCTTCTTGCAAACAAAACAAAAAACAACAACAAAAAAAACCACGAAAGAGGTGATTGAATGAATGCACCTTGGAAATGTAAGGCGAAGGACATTGGCAGCAACTAGAGAAAATCTATTTGTTGTCCATGTACCAGCACTCTCTCTCTCTCTACAACATTCTCTCCACCTTTACAGCACGGTATCAGTTGTTTCGTTTCGCAGAAGCTACCAGTATAAAACTAGAATTGGTAATCCTATCACCTGAAAGGTCTAATCTACTTATTTATTTCGGAGATTTCATTCATCGATGGGTTGTTTTACATAGCTAACGAGCTTAATCTGCCGTGGTTTAAACGTGTTGTCTTACGAGTTAGTAGCAATGTGCACTACCACCCAATAATGCCGACCACTGGTTACTGAAACAAGGCAGGTATTGAAATAGTAAATACGTTCAGCAGGTGTAAATATGAAAGAGTGGATTTCATTGGCTGTAATAACATTATTAATGCAAGGTGGATATACAACAGAATATGTACTTACTGTAAAATGTTGGATATCTCTTTACTTCACTATACCAACTTTGATCGTCTGTGTGTTTTACATAACCACGAATCTCTGCTCTGCTGTTCTTCTCATACAGTGGGGCGTTGATTACAATGTGATAGATTTCTTGTGTGTTGTGAGAGCAGTAGCACATCAATTGACTTGTGTAGCTGCACGTTGTATTGTGTATGTTGACCACACAAAGCTGCCGATGTTGATTTTTTTTAAAGTTAGACTCGACAACATTAACATTTATATCGTCACAAAGCAACTCTAAAATATACATAACTAGATGATATTCTGTGTTACATGTCAATTATCTAAGTCATCTCTCATTACCCATGTTCTGTTTATTGCTGCATTTCATTTTAATGTATGGAAGATCAATCTGAAGTATTTCGCAAAATGCATTTTGTTTATAATCCAAAGATTATGTAAATACTACGGTAAACCCATTGCCAGATTAAAAATCAATTTAATTTCATCATTCCGTATCAGTGTATCGCCGTAATAATATAGAAATAAACAGAAACAAAAGTTTAATTATTTAAGTTGATGCGTTAAAATTAATTTAAATTATCAATTTTAACATATTCACCTTAATAATATTGATAATAACCGATTGTTTATCCTTACATGTGTAAACGTTGCAGCACTTGTTGGTTTAAATTCAAACTGCACAGACTTTGACCAGCTGTTATGCCAAGATGAAAAATCTACAACTGCATAAAATTTTACTTTAGCATTGATCTTTATCACACCTGTACAGGTCGAGTTGTCGAGTGCAGATAGGGATATAACATTACAGTGGTAGCCTAAAACATAAAAGTATGAATTACAAACGATATTCAGCAGGTTGTGTAATTACGTGTTCACGTATTGTAATGTACATATTGCACTGTGCATTAAAGTTTCATAATATTTTTACTGAGCATAAAGTTAAGCTGAATTTCTATTCTTAACTTTCACTATTATTATATCACAATGTCTACATTTATGAATATAACTTACAGTGACAATAGATATACATAAAAGCAATTGATGATGTTAAAATCATCTTCATCTTTTTAAAGTAATTTTTACAAATATATTCACACAACAATATTCAATTTAAAAAGTCTTATTTACGCTGCTATAAATAATTTCAAAAATGTTTGTATTGAATCGCGATAAAATTAAATGCCTTGTTGGTGTTTAAGTTACATCGCAGCTGAGACGTTTCAGAAAATGTTTATCAGGAAGTAAATTGATTCATATTTTTAAAGAAAACATTCACAAGTGATTTTTTAAAATTGTTCTCATTTGGTACTTATATGTTACTGTAAACATACAGATTATACTTTTTATTTAGCATGAACAGAAATCATTTTTCGAAGTAAAAAGTAATGTATCTAGATTAAAATACTGGAAAATAAATCGTTTTTTTTTAAATTTTAATTAAGAACATCATCAATGAAAGTAAAACATTGAGCACAGTTTGTAAAGTGTTTGAACTATATTACGTTACTAACTGAAGCAAAACATTACTCATTTATATCGTGTTTAATCAAAGCATATTGAAGACGATAAGTAGATTAAACAATTAGGAGAAATAAAGACAGGAAAAATTAAAACAGAAGATATATAAAGGGTAAGAAATATTGAGAACGAAGAAAAAACATAGATAAAGAAAAATATATTGATAGGAAGAGATGTAGAGATGGATAGGGAAATTGATGAAGACAGAGAAGTTGATAGAATTTTTATTCCAATATTAAGTAAGATCATATTTAAACGTTTTTATATATCTAGGAAAATATTTTCTCCATTTTTTGGTTATCATTGACTCCTCACTCGGCTTATAGCAGGTTTTAAAAACACTTAAACATATTTTCATTCTCTTGTAAATCCTAAGAAATTGAATTTGGTATCTGTAAAGATTCTTTCACTCTCTCTGTTTAGTGTATTCGCATTTCCGCTTCACGTTAATGATTTCTTGAACTTTGTATTTAAAATTTTAAACTGTTTTGTTATACTTGACTCAGAGGGAGGGCTGGGTGAAAAATTGTCAAATAAATAATTGAAACAAGCTCAAGCTTTTAGTAAAAAGTTAACATAGTGTCTTTTTAAAAATATATGCCAACTTTAGAGTGTAAATTTTTTCCCTCTTTTAATGTTTGTAAGTTCTGCTGGTAATAGGTGATTAACAACTAATCTCCCGTGTGCTAGGACATACTCTCTAGCTAACTCTATTTTCTTGATGTTCGCAGATTCGAGTTAACGATATCACGTTTTATTGGACAGCCAATGTTCTGCGTTGATTTGGAGTTTATAGTTCAGTGTTATGTTTACATTGTAAAGGTATCCATGTCTATCACAACAATATGTTTGTAAATAATGGCGAGCAACACGCCTGAACATTGTTTTAGCGTCAACCTGGTGATGTTGATTTATTCTTATAAAAGTTGATTCTTAGAAGATACGCTATGGTTACCGCCCCATTTGTGTATTTATATTTTGTATCACTGTTTGCTGTTAGTCAATATTATGTTATGATAATCAGCATAGCCCATCATATCTAGCTAGCCCCATATAGTTCACCAGTTAACGGCTATTTATTGAATTCCATCAACTAAATAAATAAACCTGTTTCACAAAAAGCTTTTGTTTGGTACACCATCTCTGTATGTTTGTGTATTTGTGGCAAATCTTGTAACTTAATTTTAGCCCATTTCTGATGCAGCATTTCGTGCAAACTCTAACCATACATTCATCCAATAAGGCAAATAATGTGGATGAAACAAAAAGAAAATAAATGTACTGCTATTTTAAAAACTGTGAAAATGTTGTTTGCTATATTATGCATTTAATACCCTTACTAAAAATGTGTACGTTATCCAGGCTCTTCTTTATTGCTATTTTAAGAGTGCATTATATACGTTATTTAAATTTCTTTTTTTTTAGTGTGTCAACCTTTTTATTCCAACCTAATTAAAAATTAAATTAGTTATTAAAAATTAATCTTAATATTGCAATATTCAGCATCAAAATGGGAGATAACTCGATTAATTGCGAAGCGCCAACATCCACCAAGTGTCAAGTGATATGTCTTCACGCTTGAGAGCCGAACACGGATGGGGCAGATATATGTCGTGTAGAGATTGTTACAGATTGTTTTAGGTCTTGTGTGTTTAGAGATCATTAAGGACGGAAGAATTGGAAAAAAATAGATTGTTATTAAATGCTTTTATATCGACTTACTATTGAAAGTTTTAAAATTATATTTTACCAAAAGATAGGGAAAAGACTAAATAATCGCACATGCCACACTGCGAAGGGGTCAGGAATCTCGTGTAACAAGGTGTATGAACACACCAACAAAAACTATTTGCAGTTAGGCAATACAAGATGGTTTAATCACCTTACTTTCTCGTCCTCATTTAAACATCAACATTCCACCTTTCCAGCCCTTCCTCCAACTGTCCCCCGCGTTCATTCATTCACACCTCCTTTCTCCCGCTCACAACACAACCGCTGCCACTCGACCAGTCGCTTTTCTTGTACCCTCCGTACAACAACATACACGTCAACACCCCGGCCTCGAGTCTCGCTACAGGATATATGCACACACGCAGTGATCCGTCCCACGTACACACCTTTCATACACATTACATCACCACACCACACCAATTTCATTGTAGCGAAACTTGCCGTTAGTTTAGCTCTGACTAACCTCATAAGTGCCCGCTAGCTATTCGGCAACATTGTCAGACACCCGTATCATTTAATGAATAACCCCCCCCCCCCCCCCCCCGCCAACCCCAACCTTACAAGTTATCAATACCAGACCAAGTATTTTATGTGCGTGTGTAAAGCGGGAGGTGGGGGTATAGGGTGAAATACGGGAGATCCATGAGGTGTTATTTTAGAAGCAACCTGCCATATAGAATGAACAAAAACTTGACCTAGTTAAGCTTTTATTGGATCGTATAACGCGTGTTAACGCAGTTATAGTATACGCGACTTTGGCTGGCATCAAGCCAATCTTTTTTCTTTATTGAAATGTAAGTTGTAACTTCTTTGTTGATATTAGTCACTTACACATGTTTTATTTAACGTAGGTTATAAATATAATTACAGCATGCCTTTACAAAGCCGTTTATAAATAGACTAGTATAGTTACGCTAATGATATCCCGCCTGTGTTGCTACACGTCCTTCAAGGTGTTGTTGACCGTGTGGGCTGTCACATGGCTATTGCGCACTATACTGTGTTACCCTTTGAAACTGGCGGTCTACGGGGCAGATGAAGCAGAGTTCATCTCTTTCTGTGAACTCGGCGTATAAAAAGTTAATGTGATCAGCACTATCACCAATCACCTTGAACGCTATATAGAAAACACAAGCAAAATAAAAACTTTCATAGTAAAACGAAAACGAAACATGGCGTCACATGGAGCATATAGTAGAAAACAGTATCAAGCTGGAGAGTGCACATGCATCTCATCGGGTAGGGGAGAAGCCCCACTCCCAGTAGATCGTCTATGCCGACCCCCCCCCCCCCCCCTTCAAATAAATGTCGTCATCGAGACTCCATAATAAAAATACTGACATTACAGCCTAAATTATGTGTCTAATGTTATAAGTGTTTTGCGTGAAGAGTTTCTCTTCTGTTAGGGGCTAAGCCCCTTCCCCCCCCCCCCCACCCCCCACGGTAGAACGTCTATTCCCCCCCCCCCCCCTCAGACGCCAAAACGTCTAATCCCCACCCCCCCCCCAAAAAAAGGCGTAATATAATGTATATAGAAAATATATACTTTTACCAGTGTCGTCCTCCCCGCACCCGTCGAAATTTATTCGCCCCTGCAAAAATTCAAGTGCCATCACCCCCAGAAAAAAAGCCTGAAACGAACACTGTCTCCGTGAGTAAAATGTATAGGTCGAAAGTAGGAAACAGGTCTATATTATAGAAGTAGGCTTTACCTTTAGTTTGTATGAGCTACAAATGCGACCAGTGTTCTTTCAGAGTTATTCCTTCCCAGAGAGAGAGGGGGGGGGGCTCTTGAAATTTTCGGGGGTGACGGTGGACTAAATTTTTTTTTGGAAGGGGGACGGACACAGATAAATATTTTTTCTATAAAAAAGTATATTTCGTTGAATGAGACGGTAAACGTGCATTAGGGTGTGTCTGGTGGGGGGGGGGGCGCGGGGCGAAGCCCCCCCCCCCCTTAAATGCGACCTCTGTCGTGTTTGAGATTAGGTGCAAGGTTTAGTGGTATGACTTCCACTATGTTTTGTATCAATATGCAGTAACTACTCGTAGATCAAGCTTAATTCCGATTATAATGCCGATTCTGGTCAGAAATCCGTTTTCAATTACATTTTTCGTTTCCGGTTAAAACTAAATTTGAAGTGGTGATTTTGTTTTTAGTTCCGATTTAGAGGAAAAGACAATATTATCAACCTAGCGCCCGTTGTATCTCACCCTCAACGGGCCATTTTTCTCGTTAAATTAATGTTTTCGTTAAAACAATGCACGCTGTATAATTGATCAGTATTTGGGTTTGGGCTAGTGAAACTATTTAAATCATGTTAATGGGCATGTCATTTGAATTAGAGACATAATTGGCGCAGTTAGGATATATATTTACATTTATATTTATAAATATATATATATATATTTATTTATATATATATATATATATATATATATATATATATATATATATATATATATATATATATATATATATATATACATAGAGTATATATATATATTTATACATAATTGTGGTTTATATATGTGTTTGTGTTTGTGTGTATATAATATATATATATATATATATATATATATATATATATATATATATATATATATATATATAATATATATATTATATATATATATATATATATATATATTTATATTTGTTTGTGTGTATAATATATATATATATATATATATATATATATATATATATATATATATATATATATATATATACATATAAGATTATGTGTCCGTTTAAAAAGTCTTATGAAGTTTCGGGGAGTTTTTTTTGGGTGGCATCACCAAACTTAATAGTTTATAGCAACTTCATCTCAATATGTAACAACGCACTCTTTCAGCTATCGCCTGTACCCCTGTGTAACTTCCCCATTTTTTACACAATTTAGACGCTTCGCCCTTCCCGCTTGATTCACATCCTCTATTCAATACAACGAAGTCGACACGTCTAAACTGTTCATACACACATGTGTAGTTCGACTAGTGGCTTGCGGGAACTTTTATTATATGTTGTGTGATATGCCAATGGAAGTGTATACATTTATCATGTTACCCTTTCCTGAAAAACGACTTCCCCCACATCAATATAAAACTACGAAGAGCTATACACTTTGGCAGGAATTACCACTATTGTAGTAGATAATCAAATAACTGGCAACATCGTGTGTAAATTGTCCGACTCAAAATCGTATTGCCACTTCAGGGTCAGAATTAGGGCGCACAAATATCGTTAATTAATCTTGAAATGGAGTGCACATGGTGAAATGTTACTAAATTAACCTTAGTAGGAAACTATAATAATACACACAAAACCCACGATTTTGAATTTAAAAAAAGTAATAATAAAGATAGTTTATAATAACAAGCTTTATATAGACATAAAATGAAAATATAAAAAAGTTTTTTCTTAAAAATTATAATGATATAATCATATTAAATGAATATTAAGCAAAGTGTGAGTCGCTTATAAAAATTTGAGTATGGTATTCTATCCATAAAACAGATGTCTACTATTTTCTTTATGGTGATTTAATGTATTGGTGCAGTATTATAGAAATTATTGATTGGTATGAAAAAGCATTCCAGTATAAATATTTTTCTTTAATTACATACTTTTAAAATTTTAATAGAAGCTAATCGCATAGCTAAAAACGCACGCACTTTGGCCCACTTTTAAAATTTAAAACAGGAATCAAATTAAATAAACCTTGTTATAAAAGATTGTAGAAACTATGCAGAATTTGTGCTCTATGCTCTAATCTAATTTCTAACTTTAGCATAAACATTGTATAGCGAATAAACAACATGGCTGTGAGAAATGTTTTTTTTTCTACGTTGTTGCCCTCTCACTGTCATAATCATCGAAAATGGAGGAAACGTTTACTTAAACTCCAATTTTAACAGTCACAATAGCCATCTTCATCGAAATGAAAAAGTTAACTACTGCCAAATAAACCTGATAAGTAAAAGGACATTTGAAATTTCCAGGACAACACACTTTTAAAAAATTATTGATTTAAAAAAACCGCTTACATCAAGTCTAGGCTTTATCCTACTTTAGCCATACGTTACAAAGTTAATGTAACATTGCACATACAAAGAAAATATACAAAATATATCTAGAATACTTTTTCTGCGCAAAATAAATGAACCAAAACGACATGCACATAACAAATACTGCAAATATATTGCACTTCACGAAATAAAAGCCCTAACTCAAACATACGCCAAATGTTAAGTTTTAGCTATAACAAACATATTTTCACGTAAAATAATTCAAAACCAAATGATCGTAATAACAAGTTTAAAGCCATATTTAACTTTTTAAAAAAGGTTCTTAAAACATTGATTAAGCATACAATTTCAATTTCTTTCGAACACACTAAACATTGCCAAATGTAAAAACCTCATCACTTCTATTGTTTTAATATACATGTTTTTTACATACCAGTATATCAGCTCAAATCTAGAATGGGAACTATGGAAACAACCATTTTTCTTTTCACCCACGTGCTTATTTTTGTTATACCAGGTAATATTTTATAATAAATTTTGAGATGGCTTAGCACAATGGAGGAATGCTAATCGGGCAAGTAATTATGCTCTGTCTTAGGCAGTACTTACTTATAGAAACATATAAACAAAAGGAAATGTATCGTTTCTGCTTATAAAACTGTAATCAGAAGACCTAAGATTTTATATAATCAAAATTATAGTTTGTAGATAACGAAATTATACTTCTACCTATTATAAGAAAAAGCTCCTCAAGAAAACACGTTGCATAGAATGTTAGAGTATTTGCAAAGTTAATAAACATTATAGTTGTCTTTTAAAATAAGTTATTCAATTTATAAAATTCTCCTACGCCTCTTGGCCAAATTTAATCTGCTCCATTTTCTTGTTTAAGATAATAAAAATTTCTGTTTCATTTATGGCCGATTATCTTAGCAAAGTATTTTTGCCTGCCCGAGAAGTTTCTTCTGCATTGTAACTGTAGCTTAGAAAATACACTAAGCAACCTTAACTTAAATCATATTTGCAATGCAAAAATTAATTTGTTGTATTAAATGTCTCGATGCTAAATGTATTGAATTCTAATGAAGGTATCTTATCTTGTCCACCTGCCGAGGAGGGAATGTCTTATGACCTTAAGTATTCGACGGTCAATTTAAAAAAGGAAACGACCATGGTCATGTGGACAAAAGACGACATCCTAGTCGCTGAATGTCCAGTTCTGAATGGGGAATGTGTGATCAATGATGTCTACTGGTTGTCGGCTAGAGTAGAACAGATAAACGATATGTTAACGTTTCACATACACATACATAATGTCTCTAGAAGGATTCCCACTAACCCTGCAGGGGTATGGAAGTTGAGAACACATACATCAAGCCCTAATGTTGAAGTTTTCTATCATTGCAGCTTACAAGTATACGGTAAGTGTTCATTGCTCTATGTTGATTAATATTTCTTTATTCTACATAGTGCAATGTCAAACTTGAGGTTTATACATAAGCATGTCTTACTTAAAGTTGCCTGGGAGTATTGTAAAACAAATTATACTGTCTTCTTTTGTTCTTTCTCAATATTTAAAGACTAAGGTATTCTATTGTAAAACAAAAAGATAGCTGCTCATAAATCAACTTATGTTTCCATTCAAATATCCGTCTTTGAAGTTATTTGAAATGAGCTATTTTATTGCGTTCTCTGTGATATTTTTATATCAGTAGTACATAAATTGGGCCTGTTGTATTAATAATGTGTTAATAATGACAAAACATTTCATTTTGACATTAATGTTTTGATTGTGAATTGAATTATGTTCGTTTTGTTATTCACACGTGTATATAAACCTACATAAAATTATTATGTGTTTAAAGAGATGGGAGGGAACAACCATTTTAAGTTATAATACTGACATAATACAGATTAATGTTCATCTTATTTGCAATCACAGCGAAACCGAAAGATGTGTTCTGTGATTTTGTTTGGTCCATCGACACTTTAGACATTACATGTAGTGTTACACGTATCTATCCTGAGGCCATGGTAAATATAACTATTATACATTTAAATATATATACATATATATATATATATATATATATATATATATATATATATATATATATATATATATATATATATATATATATATATATATATATATATATATATATATATATATATTATAATAAGTTTATAAACACAATGTTTTACAGTTTATATTATCATGTGTTTATTTTCGTAATATTTTTTAGTGGTTTTCAGATAGTTACTTATTTTGAGTACAGTGTTAAATTCATTTTAGAAAAACAAAAGTGATATGTATTATTCCATAAACAAGACATTAAAAATTGTTCACAGATGATTGTCAACAAAACAAACACTCACTTTGGTCCCATTTCATGCACGAACACCAAACTCAATGAGGAACCTGTTTATTATAAAGCTAATTGTAATACACAATTTCTCCATCAACAATTACACGTGGTAGCGGATTACTTCAATTTCTTTATTTATCCTAACATCATTGCTGCGTCTATAAATATGCAATCCGGCGTCAATACCACAGCATCGTTGCATGCAGGCAAGTGATAGTTACAATTGAATGGTAATAAAATTGATAGAATAATTTGAAAAATTTCACGCTTTCTCAAGCAATCTGTCTTTATATGTTTTAAGTTTCACACTATTATGATTGAAGTGAAATATACGGAATTTGGAATTATTATTACAATACGAAGTTTTAGTTTAATTCTTAGACAATATTCCCGATATTTTATTTATTAGATATACTGTAAAAAATTCAATCTTTTTTTTAATAACCAGTTCACTTTTATCCTGCATTAAATACATTTTTTTTAACTTTAACTTAGAAAATGTAAACGCATTTTTCATTTTATTTTTAAAAATTAAAACGTCGTAGGCATTAAAATGATTTTCACAGTTAATCTATTACTAATCTTTCTCGAAGAACCCGCATATGTTGTCCTGAAGGAATGCAGTTTAAGAGAAAAACGAATAAATTGCAGTTGTAGGGGATTGGATAAAGGCGTATCAATTGTTGATAATTACATTCACAATAACAGGATTGACTACACAAACAAGGACGTTTTCAACAACCAATACGCCACAGGTGATTTTTTACTTCCATTGTTAATTACAATTCAGAAAATAAAACTGTAACTTAATCTTGTGTGGTTTAGTTGTGTGTGATGTGGGCATTTCTTCTAGATCCCAGTCATAGAGCCCAAGTTTTCCAGTGTTAGTGGATTTTGTTGATGAAATTACAAATAAAATGCCAGAAATTAAAAATTATAATACAAATAATTTGGAAAGCTGTGCTGTAAATTAATGTTTGGAGTATTACGAATAAATGTTATATAAATTCGAGAATAACTATTGATAATTATTAAAATATGAATTTCCATTATCGAACATAGATTTTCGACGACACCCAAGTGATTAACTATAGTAAATTCATGGATAACATTTTATAATAACTAGTAATATCTCAGAAGAAAGCATATTTGTAGGCATTAAGATTGAAATACCTAAATAAACTGTTAAATGTCTTTTCTTTTAAACACGCAGAAGAAGAAATGTCATGCAAACCAACAAGGTATTCTATAAATGGAGAAAGTGAGTGCTTCGAATTATTTTTGTAAACACACACACACACACACACACACACACACATATATATATATATATATATATATATATATATATATATATATATATATATATATATATATATATATATATTACTTAAACATTTTAATTTTTTAAATTTCATGTTCCTTTTAGGTCGCATATATTGTGACAACAGTGCAGTTATTGTTCTTGCTCTTGTTTGTGTGGTAATGACCATAACGACGTTGATACTCTTCTTCTTTTATACAAACAGATGTAAGACTGTTACACAATAATTTTTCAAATAAAGTGTAGTTTTAAATCATAACTATTATACTTTGTATTTTTTCTTATACTCCTTATTTATTTTATTTCAATTAATAATTTAACCACAGTTGAAGAACTCGTTTAATAACGACTTATCATTTGAAATAGGATCATTTTACTCTTAGCAACCTTTTTAATTTGCCAGTAAATCTTTTACCGAAAACTTAATGCGAAATTTTTGGCGGAAAAACTTATATTTATAATTATCAATGTTTAATGTTTTTTATATATCTATATTTAACAGGTAGGCTGTTAAGAGATATGGTATTTATGCTTCGGTGAGCATACATATATTTACATCTATTTTTATTACATCTATATTATTTCTTGCTGTACCTGTACGGATATATTATTAATAACTGTCTTTGTATTCATTATTATGTGAATTTTATGCTAAAACATTTTTTTAGGAAAACAAATTACAGAGATATTCACCAAAATCCCATTGGAGAATCTGCTTTCGATTTTTCGTTAGTAGCCATTGACACTTCAGAAAAAGAAGATTTTACAGCTTGCTTGCTTAACCAAGAGTAGGTACAATATTATTTTTATTTTGTCATTGACTGGATATATTTTTAAAAGTTTCTTTAAAACGATGAAGTTTTATAAAGAAATATAAAAATACAAGCGAAAATCTTTACTTTCAGGACAACCCAACAGTCTTTAACAGGTAATCACGAGTTTTAAACGTTAATTTGTAGTTCTTTATTTATTAATGATCACAATTTACATCTTTTACTACTAAGACATTTTCTCATTTTCTAACAATAAATTTTTATATTATTAATATCTGATTACCTTTACAATAGTAACGCAAACAATGTAGATTTTAGTTTGTTTTTTTGTTCCCAACTTATATAATCACCAAAATTATATTTAAACCTAAATGTTAGAAACTGAGCAGGACTAGTCTAGACCTAAGGCCTGCATATCTTTAATAATGTAATATAATAGAGAGCCTTCAAATAAAATTATTTTTTTCAAAATAAAGAATCAATGCGTATAGAAAAATGTATGTACAGCCATCAGTTATAAATCAAAAAAGCAACTTACTTTTTTATAACTTTACTTTGTTACATTTATAGCAAAAATGTACCCTAACTTGCTAGAAGGAGCTAGCGCCCAGAGTATGAAACCAAAGTAAGATTTTGACTAACTTTGCCTTTATAATTTTAACTTTCTATTTCTAGTCAGCTTTAACAAGCACGCTGATGATTTATCACACGTTTTTAATGTACTTGTTTGATGAACACTTTGTGTTGTGGAACTAACCAAATGACTGTTATAATTGAAGAGTCACTGAATCATTTAATTCCGATATTTACTTATTGAATTATTTTAATAGAAGCTCCTTTTACTGCACTGGATAAACTTTCATTACTTACCTTTTTGACAATATCTACTATTTGTGTTTTAAACTTAAGTTAAAATATTTAATTTCAAGATCAAAAACTTTATTTCAGAATTGTGGATAAAATTCACCTTATGACTACATCTTCGGTATTACTGATTGGTACACGAAATAGCAATAAAGATCTGTTGAAGAGATCAATGCTTCAAAGAGAATATTGTCTTGAAAAAACAGAGACCAAGAAAACTATTGTTGACTTAAAAACTAAGAAAGATTTGTTTGAAATAGGACGAAATTGGAAATTAGTTTTCAACCAAATTAAACTACCAGATGAGGAGAAAATACAGTTACACTTCACCAAGTATGACAATCACGTTATTAAACTAGTGGACGGACCAGTGTATGATACAAATAACATTAACACATTTATTGAAGACATGAAAGCTTGTATTACTTTAAGTAATGAGGAATTTAAAGCAATAATCGTAGCATTTACAAATGACAGAGCTAATGATTGTAATTCTGTTATTAAAATTCTGCATGACTCTTTCGGATTCGACGTAAATAATGTCATTTCAGTCATCATATACGAAACTGAATTGAAAATTGGGAAGGAAATAAAAACTGATTATGCGACAGTTAAAAGTGTATGTGGAGAGAGAATGTTGATGTACGACATCGAGAACCACACCGAGGAAGTTAAATCGTTGATTTCTCTTGTCAGTCAGATGGAATATAATTCCAACAATCAACTGCTACGTATCAAAACCCAACGGTCGCTGCAATACGGCGAATCGGAAAAAATATTACAAAACATTTGTTTACTGCTCGAAACAGTTTTGGACGAGTCGCAAAATTTGCACGGCAAAAATAAAGAGCTGGTTGATCATCTTGAAAATGTGTGGAACAAATACCACGAATACTACGAGAAAGGTGATAAATTAACTGCAGATAGCAATCACACACTAAAGATGGACAAAAGTGTCATCGAAGACGTAACACATTTAATTGAATGTTTTCGAAACATCTATTCTGTAGCTGAGCCAATGAGAAGAAGTAAAGAAATATTAATGCCGTCTTTTAAAACAAGTTACCAAAACTTCCATGATTGGTACGTAATGTCTGTAATTAAAGACAAGGAAAATTTGCTGGACAGCAATTTAAAAATGAGACTGTCTAAAGTCGTGAGTAAATGACCAAGGTAAAGTAATGCTACTATATTGTCAATCAAAATGTTTAAAATGTGTTTACTTTTTTTACTTAATGTATATAAATAAACAAATGCTGAAAAATACTACTTTTTGCTTCTCGATTTGTATTTTAAAATGTTATCGTATTTTTTTCATAAATGCTGCACATATGTTATACACTTTTCAAACCCTATGTAACTCTTTAGAATGTTTCTATAAACACCTATTCCCAATGCATAAAGATAATGCACTGCAGTTAAACAAATATAATTGGGGGGAGAGGGGGCTGGGTTCCCACTCTAATTCTTAGGGCTATTAAGCTATTCGTGTCTTTGTGCAAATCGTTAATAATTAACCATATTGTACCTAAAAACAAATGATAATAAACTACTAATAAACTTTATAAAAATGAAAATCTATAACAAACTGTAAATGTAAACACATTGTAAACACAGTATAGTCTAATAAGTAATGGTTTAAAGAGGCATATTAAAAAATACAGTAACAACACAGCAAAACAGTTTTTATTTGTTATTTATTAGCATAAAGCAAAATAAATGGAACACGTAGGTGCAGTATTATGAAATGGGTCTAGTCGACCGTGACACTAAGATGGATCTGATAATACAAGAGGAAAAAATGGCAGCACAAAGACATCTGGTGATAAGACCAAAGGTGGGTACCTTCAAGATGGCTTACTTGTGAAATCAGCTGGTGATTATAGCACAGGGCACCGAAAGCAGTAGCGGAACGTACGCGAATAGTGATGGGGTTGTGAAGATGATGAGGAAAATATAGAGGGCTTAAGCCAAGGAAGGTGATGGATATCAAGTAAGATTCTTCTCAAATGTATGCAGAGAAACAACAAATACAATTTTAGGCATGATTAACGTTAGATTAAGGTTTCTTTTGTTATGTAGCTTTCAAATTTTAAAACATTAATAAATCGAACAATGTAATTGTATTTTGATACTTTCTTTAAAAATCCACATGCAGTTCTATTTACAAATAGTTACATCAATGTAAATTGTATTAAACAGCGATAACTTAGGCAGCGTGGGGTATATGCCATTGTAGACTATACAAAATCTAGTTTTCAACGTTAGTTTCTACGAAACGCAATGGTAGTTCTCCTGATGATGAATGCTGCTCGTGTATGATGATTTCATACATAGTTTCACTTGGTGTTGTCCCTGCTGGATATTGTCCTCTACTTGATTCATATATGTTTACATTTTCTACTACTTCACTCAGTGTGAAATGGTCTGTTTGATTACGTGCATTATGATATAATTTAGCTAAAACATGATAAATACGTAAAAAAAAGAGCTTATCATTACAGTTCATATTATAAATATTATAAACACACAGCCTTAATAGTTTGATTAATTAGAAAATACTTAAGTCATATATATATATATATATATATATATATATATATATATGAGCTGACCCGTGACGTAGCATACGCCGCTATCTAGTTGTTTTATATTATGCTTATCAACAATTCATAATTTGTAAATTCGACACTACCCCACCCCCTGCCTCCCCTACCCCACCCCGCCAGTAAAAGCAGCTGTTTACAGACGTCAATGAAAAATCAAGCAGAACTTATTATCTCCCTTTAGTTTTAAATGGTTTAAAAATTAAATTATCTGCCCCTAATAGCCCTCACTTATTCGAACCGGCTCTACGATTGTAAACATTCGGTGTGAACAACAGCTCATCTGACAGGTGGGGATGAGGTCTGCGTGATGTTTTCTATGGTCTCCATGAAGAGAATTACATATATACGAGCCGACCCTCGGCGTTCTGATACGCCGCTATTTAGTTGTTTTATTTTCTACTTTGTGAATTCGACAGTACCAATGCTGCCACTTAAAATATTTGATTTAAAACACTAAAACCCTCCTTTCCCCCAACCCCTACCTCACCCCCCTACCCCAACCCCTCGTGAAAGCTGCCTCCTCTTAGTTACCTCCCCTAAGTTTAAAATAGTTTCAAACTAAATTATCTTCCCCTAATAGCCGTCACTAAGCCCGTCTCTACGATTGTAAACGATAGTAAACATTTAGCGTGAACTACAGCTCATCATACCATGTATGGATTGGGGTGGTAGCGATATGCCTAGAGAGGAAGAGAGGGGACTGCTAGACGCGCTTACAGCTTAGTGTTTTCTAAGGTCTCCAAGAAGAGAATTATATATATATATATATATATATATATATATATATATATATATATATATATATATATATATATATAAACACAATTTTAAACATCATAATATTTGCTACATATGGATATTTAATAATGCATTACATAAGACGTTTTAAAAATTTACCTCGTAAATAGTAACATACTGTGACTGAAATAGTCAAACCCACAATACTTGCTACAACGATTATCATCAAGTAAAAACTGATCCATTTTGTAGTTTTGTTGCCTTGAAAATAATATCCTTAAAACAACAACAGTTAATAAGCAATATTCATATAGTGTATTAATAGTAAATATATTTATTCCATCTTGTCTTTAGACAATTTGTTTAACTAGTTAAAAAGGTTAATACAGCTAGTCACGTTTTTGCGTTACTATTGGGTCGTCCCTTGATTAATTTATATTTAATGCAACAAGCTGGTTAAGTATAGAGAGAAAATAAGAGAAGTAATTTGAATTAATTAATAATTGATGAGGATGTGTGCGAGATTTGGCTGCTACTTGATACACATTGGCAAATAGACATATAAATGTGTATTGTTCTTCACACTGTCGCTGCTTTACATTAAAACAATGAGAGAAAAACGTCAGAAAACCACTTCACATACAGTGGTTAGTCAGTGAGTACAGGAAATTGTAGGTCAGGGAACAAAGTTACAGGAAATAGTGTCACACAAGTTATGTACCCTGTTTAACCCCAATAAGGAAATACGAATTAAATGAATTGAACTTTGACATAGCCAACTTGAAAATAACTAAGCCAAAGTCTCAAGCCATAACGAACGAACCCGCACCATCACTCAACATAGAATCAAGACGTATGACCTACGCGACAAAGGTCGATTTAGACAATAGCGAAAAAAATAATTGATAGTTTAAGAAGACCCAGAAAACGTTTAAATTAAATTGGTTGCTGTTACAGCAAGATGACCACGTTAATCTTTAAATATTTAAATATATATATATATTATATTTATTGTAAAATAAACATTAATAATAATTTGAAATCGTTATAAAAATTATATGACAAATATAAGCCCAAATCTTTATATTTTCGTAAACCAACTGCATTATAATATTAGTATTATATTTAGTGACTTCTCAATGGGAGCTTTATTGTGACTTTATTCGGCTGAATAGTATTCTAAGATTTTTCAGTTGCTTTATCATTAATAGTCCATATATGCTTTTTCACCTGTAACTTTATGCCCTTCCCCGCCATAACCTGACTACTCTAAGGATGACAAAACAGCAAGTACGGATTACAAACCAGCAAGCACCGACTAGCTCATAAACTGCCAATCACAAGTTTTATTAGTTAAGTCTTTTGGATCGATCACTTGGATTTTAGTGAACATATTAGTAGTGAGAGAGGGAGGGTTAAGGAAAGTCCATTGTTTTCGAGTATTGTTAGTCGGTTTTGTTTTGTGGATGTGTTAAATAGATAAACAGTTATTTATTTCAATAATTTGCTATTGCATCTAGTTTACATTTCTGTTTCTAAGCTAATAATAATTACAGTAGAGTTAGTTTCTTACTCACCGTTAAGAAATAAGACGTTGATCTCTTTGGTTTGTTTACACATGTCGTAGGCCAAAGTGAGATTGAAACTCCTTTGTTGATGTGTAGAGCTGATGTTGTAGACAGCACAAGGTTCACCAGAAGCCACAAGTTCTTGTTGGTGTTTAATGTTTGATCTACAAGGTGACGGCAAATCTCGGCAACAGAACGTGATTGTACTCTCGTTGTTCTGAAGTTCAAAAACATTCGAGTCTGGCTGTAGAGTGCGGCCGTTGATGATGTAGGTTAGGGCTGATAGATCTGTAGTGGGGACAGGTGGATAACAGTGTTATGATGTGTGATTTGAATAATAATTTAAATTAGTATGAGTGGTAATAGATCAATTCTGGATATAGGCTGTGTCCATTGACATTGAACGTTAGTTTTGATAGGTCTACAATACAAATAGTCAGTACAAAATGTTTTTAAACAAGTTAATTATATGTCAGTGATTCCAAAACATATAAGGCACAAAACGACACGAACTAGGTGATAATCTGTCTATCATTATTTTTCATCAAGCCTAAGTTAACACCTGAAGTTTTACTTTCGTAAGACAAACATTAATCGGCAAAATATGAACTCCGTGATCGATATTCAAAAAACCTCACTTGGCCAATACAATTTTGAATGTTTAGCGATTTCCGTTTTTCATTTATGTGGTAAATGTCAACATTTAAATTTTTTTGTTTTATTTTTAAATTTTGATTTGTTACCGAAAATACTAAAAGCATCAATTACTTTCAATCTTTAGTAAAGTTCAACATCAATCAAACTGTTAGATTTTTAGAACTATATTTGTTTTTAAAACATCGTTCATGGTTATAAAAATATTTAATGTGTCTTTCGAATAATTTCGAGATTATTCTCAGTTGTGTCCATTACAAAAAATACTAGCTTGTCACCGATAGTTTGTTGCTAATAGTATAATATAAAGCACTGAAGACTGCAACAATATATTGAAAGAGCATTATTTAGTTACAGGTAAGCGTGATTAAGTCTCGGCATGACCATCTGGATCAAAATGTTGTGTCGTTGACATGGTAGGCAATCAAGCGAGAGCTATTTTTCTGGTAAAGCTCTAGATGGCCAGCTGGTAAAGCTCTAGATGGCCAGCTGGTAAAGCTCTAGATGGCCAGCTGGTAAAGCTCTAGATGGCCAGCTGACAAAGCTCTAGATGGCCAGCTGGTAAAGCTCTAGATGGCCAGCTGACAAAGCTCTAGATGGCCAGCAGGTAAAGCTCTAGATGGCCAGCTGGTAAAGCTCTAGATGGCCAGCTGGTAAAGCTCTAGATGGCCAGCTGGTAAAGCTCTAGATGGCCAGCTGGTAAAGCTCTAGATGGCCAGCTGGTAAAGCTCTAGATGGCCAGCTGGTAAAGCTCTAGATAGCCAGCTGCTATAGCTCTAGATGGCCAGTTGGTAAAGCTCTAGATGGCCAGCTGGTAAAGCTCTAGATGACCCGCTGACAAAGCTCTAGATGGCCAGCTGGTAAAGCTCTAGATGGCCAGTTGGTAAAGCTCTAGATGGCCAGTTGGTAAAGCTCTAGATAGCCAGCTGGTAAAGCTCTAGATGGCCAGCTGGTAAAGCTCTACATGGCCAGCTGGTAAAGCTCTAGATGGCCAGCTGGTAAAGCTCTAGATGGCCAGCTGGTAAAGCTCTAGATGGCCAGCTGGTAAAGCTCTAGATGGCCAGCTCGTAAAGCTCTAGAGGGCCAGCTGGTAAAGCTCTAGATGGCCAGCTGGTAAAGCTCTAGATGGCCAGCTGGTAAAGCTCTAGATGGCCAGCTCGTAAAGTTCTAGAGGGCCAGCTGGTAAAGCTCTAGATGGCCAGCTGGTAAAGCTCTAGATGGCCAGTTGGTAAAGCTCTAGATGGCCAGGTGCTAAAGCTCTAGATAGCCAGCTGGTAAATCTCTAGATGGCCAGCTGGTAAAGGTCTAGATGGCCAGCTGGTAAAGCTCTAGATGGCCAGCTGGTAAAGCTCTAAATGGCCAGCTGGTAAAGCTCTAGATGGCCAGCTGGTAAAACTCAAGATGGCCAGCTGGTAAAGCTCTAGATGGCCAGCTAGACTGCCTAGGCCCCATCACAATCCCGGTCTCTAGACCGCCCCAGAGTCTATTCAGCCGTTAGTGGTACCTGACTCTATTTTGAAAGCTAAATCGTTTGTTCATATAGATGATTACAAAATCCCCCTTCGTATGTTGTGATCAACAATCCGATAAACTATACATATCATGTCATAAAGGGAAACAATTCGATTGATTCAAATTACGATGATTCAATTTAAGACAAATTAGAAAGCAAGCATACCGTATTTATCTTGGGACGTATGCTAATAAAAGCCATTGTCCCTGTGACTCTTACATCAGTTACAAACTTAACTGTATTATAATTACAACCGTATGTACTAGCTGCGGGCACGTTATTTAAACGGTACAGTAAACACCTGCAAAGTCTTCAGTTCGGATAATGAGCTCGATTGTGTAGGACATCACTGGGCTCACCCAGGTCTAATGTGTACCTGACGGGTGCAATGACAGTTGGGCATAGTTCTTAACACGTTATCTCCTCAAAAACAAAGGTCATTAAAACATAAGAACTCTAGTTCATCTGACTAATTTGTTTTAGACATAAACGGGTAAACATAATGATGATGTACTAACCACAATAAAATGAAACGTTGATCTCCTTTGTTGCACTACAAATATCGTAAGCCAAAGTGAAATTGAAGCTCCACTCTTGAGGTGTAGAGCTGATGTTGTAGACAGCACAAGGTTCACCAGAAGCCACAAGTTCTTGTTGGTGTTTAATGTTTGCTCTACAAGGTGACGGCAAATCTCGGCAACAGAACGTGATTGTACTCTCGTTGGTCTTTAGTTCAAAAACTTTCGAGTCTTGTTGTAGGCTGCGGCCGTTGATGGTGTAGGTTAGAGCTGATAGGTCTGTTGTCGGGAATCGTGGAAGAAGTGTTAAAAAAATGTTATGACGTAAATAATAATCTAAATTAGTCTATTATATATCTATCTATCTATCTATCTATCTATCTATATATATATATATATATATATATATATATATATATATATATATATATATATATATATATATATATATATATACAAACACTCTGGCAAGATTCCACCAATATAGAATCAGTTACGGCCCTAAACTGCTTTGTTTAATCTAAACCATTGCTTCTATTTTGGAAAGACGCCTCTAACAAGACCAGTATCAATAAGTCGGGAGTGATCTCCCCTAAACTTTCTTGAATATTCTTATATTACACTAGGGGGGATTACACCTCGGGATATAGACATGATTTTTAATCTATTTTTAATTAATTAAACTTTAAAAAATAGAATAAAATCTCGTAGAAAAAAGAATTGCGCGCCAAATGAACGCAAATCAATCTGTGTATAATTTTACGGAATATTATTTAATACTTTATAAATTCACAAAAACCTTTTTTCCGCTTAGCGGAAATCACTCAAAATTTGAAATAAGGCAGAGTGTTAGACAGTAGCGTAGCGAGAGGGGGGGACATATGTCCCCGGGCGCCGACCGACATTAGGGGGCGCCAAAATGGGTTGGAAAAATAAATTGAAAGGTTGAGGGGAGTGCAAATCGAAATCTTGAGGGGGGGGGGTGCAAATCGAAAGTTTGAGGGGGGGGGGGGCAAATCGAAATCTTGAGAGGGGGTGCAAATTGAAAACAATCCCCGGGCGCCGGGAAGGGTCGCTACGCCTCTGGTGTTAGACCGTTTACTTACATGGGAATTTTCGTTTATCTATCTGAAACAGTAATCAAGTTACATGCTTTTGAAAAAAACAAAAGTAGAATAAGTTCCACTTCCGGTTACAGAACTACAAATTTGATATGAAACTTGTATACAACATTCATCAACCTAGCTGTAAAGGTACTCAAGTTATCTTGTTCACAGACATACAAACACATAAACACACACACACACACACACACAGACATACAGACAGAATTGCAAAGCCTAGTTTTTCCCACTCGATTACGCATATAACACCGAAATATTGATAAATATGCATTTGTTATTTTTGCCCGATTAAAATAAGTCCCCTATACTCCGTATATGATAAAGTACTGAGGTGTACAACGATGAAAACTGTCAAAATTTCATTTGATTTTTGTGCAAGATTACAATACTTCATCTATACTCTTTATACGAGAAAGTAAAAAAACAATAGCTATTAGTGACCATGCATTTTTCTATCACTCTGTTTGGAGATGGCGCTTACCATGAACAGATAGACCATTTAAAGGCAAAGAAAAATCGGTTTGAAATAATTTTCCGGATTTGCAAGTTTGTGGTTATACTTTTTTCTCACAAAAAATAAAAATAACAAGCACAAAAGCAAAAAAACAAAATAATCGGGTCAACCTTAAAAAGTAAATTGTCTATAGAAAATTAGATGATTGTGCCTTGAAAATCAAGACAAGAAACACTGGCAACATGTTGAGAAGAGCCAGGTGTCGCTTGTATCAGACCTTTTTTTAACAAAGCTAATGAGGGTCAAGCATCAGGCATTACCTAACAACTTGGCATCATAAGTGTCGCAGTATCCACTTTAAAAATCTTGATAGTAAACTTGATTATTCTTACATGTGTATACAATGCAGCACTTGTTGGTTTAAATTCAAACACCACAGACTTTGACCAGCTGTCATGCCATGATGTCAAATCTACAACTGCAGTAAACTTGACTTTAGCATTGACCTGTATCATACCTGCACATGTGGAGTTGTCTGGTGCATTTAAAGTTATGATGTTGCCAGTATAACCTGAAGGATACACGTAGAAATGATATTATTTTTAAAACCCATGTTAAATATAATATTCATTATGTGGTGTCAGAAATGTGTTTCTGGCTTGTAATGTTAATATTAAAAAATTGTCAAAATCAGACTTTAACTTTCACCATTGTTAAACCACAAAATTTACTTTTATAAAAACAACTTACCATAACAGCAGATACAAAATAAAACCATCAATAGTGGTATAACCACATTCATCTTGTGTTGGCAGTTTTTACAAATATAATCTTACAATATTTTATTTTAATAAGACTTATTTACGGTTGTGGTAAGTTTTGATTTGCTGTTTAAATTACATCCCAAATGTATGTATGTTTAAAAAAACTGTCTTTAAGGAAGTAAATTAATTTATACTTCCTAAAACAGAAACCTGTGGTGATTTTATTCTCACGTAACAGTAATAAATTACTGTAAGCAAACGGATTTTAATGCTAAGCACGTTAACCGGTTATTTTTTTAAAACAGATCCTTCATATCCAGGTTAAAATAAAAAGGAGTTGATAAGAGATAATAGTTAGAGAAAATCAGGAGAAGAGAGAATGAAGAATGTATATATATATATATATATATATATATATATATATATATATATATATATATATATATGCATATACATTTTTATTAAGAACGCCTACATTCTAATATATAATATTATTTTATTAGACAAAATTAAATGGCCCGTTGAGGGAGATATATAACGGGTGCTAGGTTGATAGTGTTGTCTTTTTCTCAAAACCAAAACCAAAATCACCACCGCATCCTCAAATTTAACCGGAAATTTTAAACAAATTTAATTGAAAACAGGTTTATATCCAGAATCGGCATTTTAGCCTGATTTAAGCTTGATCTACACGTAGCTTCAATACATTCATACCAAACTGAGTCGTATTCGTACACCGAAACCTTTCACGTAATCTCAAACTTGAAAAAAATTTGCATTTAGAGTTTCTTCCAGTCAACGTCTTGCGACCCGTATATTAAAAAATAGTATATAGAAAATATGGTATTGCCAGTGTCCGCCCCCTCCCTCCCTCCTTGGGAATTGTAGTCTAACCTCTACCCCCCGCCAGAGAACTTCAAGTGACCCCCCCCCCCCCCTCTCCGGGGACAAAAAGTCTGTAAGAAACACTGGTCGTATTTGAAGATCATACAGACTAAAGGTAGACCATACTTGTATAATATAAACCAGTTTCTTACTTTTGTCCGCAAAACCTCAACCATGCTTATAATGTTTCTTTCAGACATTTGTTTTCTCCTGGGGGTGACACTTTAAATAATTTTCTTGAGGGCGTGCGGATTAAATTCTCCGGGGGAGAGAGGGGACTGACACTAATAAAAGTATATATTTTTAATGTAAATTTATTTCTTTTAGGGGGGGGGGGGGTAAACGTTATTCAGCGGAATGGAGGCTCTTTCCCCCTACCAAATGAGATATCTGAAATGAATTCTGCATTACGGAATACCTCGACACAAAATTTTAAGACAAACTCAAAAAAGGTAAACATTAAAGCGCCCTATTTTAAAGCTAAGGAACAAGACAGACATTTATGCTTTGTATATTTAGTTTTTAAGCAACAGGTAAATTAAACGGAAACGATGAGTTTTAGCATTATCACATGTCTCCAGTCTCAAGCGACCATAAAATGATCACCAAATGCAAGGGAAATTGGTGCCAACCTATTAACACTTTGAGACAAGAAGTGGAAGCAGATACAATCTAGACTGATCACCCGTGGATCCCGCGTGTGAAGTTTTTAACGACTCTGAAAAGCCGACGTTGGGTGACGTATGCTTCATCAGAAGTGTAGGTGTATGGTCAAGATGATGTAGATACACTTAGATTTAGGCATAGCAAGTGAGGGATAAACGATGCAGTGAAATGTTACATTATCTAATTTGATTACAAATGTTATTAGGCTTACTATATGTACAACATTAGATATATATTCAATATTAGATAAAGATACATGATATATAAAAAAATATATGATATATGATGATGTTTACAAATATGTCATTAGTTTTTAATGTGTACACTGCAGGGTATGTGCTGCTATTGTGTCGACTACACACAATTTAGTCTTCAATGTCCACTATCAGAAGGTAGTCATCTTCTACAGAACGTGTGCATTGCTTTCCCACTGTTGATTGATGAATGTCTATCGTGAGTTCATACATAGTTTCATTTGTTATTGTCCTCCTGTAATGTATTTTCATTGACTCATTGATGTTTACATTTTCTACTGGTATAATCTGTGTTGAATGGGCCGTTTCATCAAGTGCAATATGGCGACATGATTTAGCTGAAACCAAATAGATATGTATGAAGGGCTACTTTAAAACAATATGTTTAAGTATTATATAAAAGATAGATTCGTTAGTTAAGAATTTTTTAGTTTAAAGAAAAAAAACATTAATATAATTGTATTTGGTTTAATCAATTTGTTACATAATTTGCTGTTTTATTATTGTTCCGTAACAATAGACCTATAAGTATTCATAAAGTTTGTAATTTTAGTAAGTTAAAATAATGCATTAATTAGTTTTTAAATTTTACCTCGGAAATAATAACCTGCTGTGACCAAAATTACCAAACCCACAACACTTGTTGTCACGGCTATAATCAGGACAAAACGAATCCTTTTTGTAGGTTTGTAGCCTGCAAAAATACACATACATTATCTGCATAAATTTAGATAGAGATAAGAAAATGTACATTTTGTTATTCCAAATTTAATGTTGAGGCATGTGTTCCTTATTGTTACAATATTAAAAAATTAAACCAATAATATTTGAATATATTCAAATACAATACATCAGTTTGGCATTTTTTATAACATCCAGAACACATTTTAGATATATGGATGTGCAATACTGAAAGATTAGTTTGGAACCAGCTATTCATGAGCATGAACACAATATGGGAAAACGTGAGAAACGACTGCACAGAAAAAACTTTTCTGAGCGTACAAAAAAAAAAAATCCAAGGGGACAAAGTCAAAGGAAATAATATCACAAAACATTAGACTAATTCTTGGTTATGCGTTTATTATTTACGAGGGTTGTGCAACTACATTATGATAAATCATTGATGGACTCTTCTACGTGAGGTTAATGCGACGTTTTTCCGGTGGGGGGAAGGGATAATTTTCTAACATTTCCTTTCTTTAATACTAGTCTCCAAGGCTTCCCTAACGTGATTCAGGTACATATCAGAGCTGGGTAGACATCCAACAGACTCGAACCCGGGATTCCACCTTCGGGTAACCAGTCGTGAGCTCTACTACCCGACAACCCTAGTCCTTTACCTCGTCACATGACTTAAAAGGGGTTAAGTAAGTGTGGCCTCAGCAAAACAAAAAGTACTTGCATTGGCTCTATTTGTCTCTGCAATGCTAACATTAATTACAGGTCACATTATAGTTAATTAACAATCACATATGTACTTACCACCAATAAATAAAACATGGATCTCTTTGGTTTGTTTACAAATATCATAAGCCAAAGTGAGATTGAAACTCCCCTGTTGATGTGTAGAGCTGATGTTGTAGACAGCACAAGGTTCACCAGAAGCCACAAGTTCTTGTTGGTGTTTAATGTTTGCTCTACAAGGTGACGGCAAATCTCGGCAACAGAACGTGATTGTACTCTCGTCGTTCTTTAGTTCAAAAACTTTCGAACTTTGATTCAGACTGCGTTCGTTGATTGTGTAGGATAAGGCTGATAGGTCTGTATTCAAAACAGGTTGATAATACATGGAAAAAGTATAAATAAAAAGTACTAGATGGATGATAGATAATATAGTTATTTCTTTGTAAAGTATTAATTGGACTTTTTAAGTAAATACTTCTTACTTATTTACTAATAATGATTTTCTTAAATTTTTATTGTTTTTTCGTTTGATTTTTTAATTGTAAATTATATAGATATTTTCCCTTAGATCTAGGACAGAAATTGCTATTGAAGTTATTAATCATTCAACGGATGATGCATAAATTGTAAAGTGAATTTTAAACAACACTGCAACGCTTTTACACCATTGGCTTTTATTGTTTACTTATAAACTATAGTAAGTTTTATATCCTTGAGTTATTAGTTGTTTTTTTTTAATAAATTTAAATTTGGTACAGTTAACTCAATTTATTTTAAACATTCTAAACAAAGTACGTATTTTGTTTGGAAGCGCTAAAGAGAAAGTAATAGTGTGTGCGTTCAATAATTATTTTTAAAAAATAAGACAGCCACCCTACGTTAATTGACACCTTTTTGCATGAAAGAGTCGTGGGCATGCATCAAGCGGCAAAGACGCCGTTATCAATCGGATATGTCACACATTAACATTTCACATACAACACCATACTGGCAGAGAAACCAGATATTTATAAAACCAATCATACATGCAGAACATGTATGGAGCAATCGATTAAACGACAATTGGGTCGGCGTGGTCGAGTAGGTAAAGCTCATGGCTGCTAAACAGAAAAGTCTGGAGTTCACGCCCTCGGGCAGATGAGGCTCGTTAGCTGGAGAGACAACTCCAAAATCAAACAACTGCTGCCTTGTAGTTTGTTCTTGGTTGGACAAAGGCTATGGCAGCAAATCCAAAAAGAAAAGCAGACTGAATTCGGAGTCAATAGCCTCAATGGCGCATAACATTGACGCGTATACTTAATTGTGTTGGAGGGGATCCCTTCCAATACTAAAATTAAGAACGAAGAACAAGAAGAAAAAACGACAACTGACACATGTGTTGTAAACAATGTGTATACACAACAAAAACTGTACATACTGTAGATTGTCGGGTATCTCTGTACGTTACTAAACAGTATTTCCCCGCCTGTGTGTCTTACATAGCCACGAATCTCGGCCCTGTTGTTCTTCTCATAAAGTGGGACGTTGATCACTATGTGATATATTCCCAGTGTCCTGTTAGAGCAGTAGCACATCAATAGGCTTGTGTAGCTGCACGTAGTATTGGCTATGTTGACCGCACAAAGCTGTGGTTGGTCATTTTAATAACAAATTATATATGTTAGTACAATACAACACATACTACTGTATATTTACCGTTTCAATGTTTAGTGTAATAAGTCAGGTTGTTTAAGTCATCATTGATAACATTAAGAACCAATTTACTGTTTATTGATAATATTCACAACAATTATATCTGAAACTTTAAATCAGTGATTTATCATAACGTATTTATTTCTAACAATCCAGTTATTATTTCAGTACTTTTTGGTTTTAAGTATAATCCTTATCTTTTATCCCGTGGTGAAATTTTGAAATTTAAAATAAAGCTTAAGTGATCTCTCAAATTTTTACAGAATCTTAAATCTTTGTTTACCAATTCGTTTATCTAACTGACACGGTACTTAAGTAATTGGTTCTTTAGAAAGCGGAAATAGAGGAAAATACTACTTTCGTATATTGGAGGTCATACAAATTCGAAAGTAATCCAAGTATGAGATATTTTACTTGTATATGCAATTTTGTTTTCACTTTTGAAGTTATCGTATTCACACGGAAATAAAATACAGTACCATTTCAGTCTACTGAAAATCGCTGAACAGATTATAGAACCATTCGCATACACTCTTATACTTTTTTTTAAAATACGTCTACCTAACTTAAACTTACTCACGTTATACGCTTTTAGGAAACCAAAAGTGAAGTAAGTACTTCTTCCTGTTATCAAAAATTTTCTCAGAATTTACAAAGTAAATCCAATTTAATTCAAAACTTATATATGAAATTCCGTCAACATAACTCACACGGTACTCAAATTATCGTGTTTACACACGGTGTGTGAGAGAGAAAGAGAGAGAGAGATAGAGAGAGAGAGAGACGCGGAGGATTGAAATACTAAGTTTTTTAGGCTTCGGAAGGTTAAAAAACGTCAAAATTTGTCATAATCTCGATTTAGATTTTTAATGCTTATAACGCATCCTTTAAATACCGTACAAGATAGAGTAGGGAGGAGGGGGAAAAAAATTTAAAATATATGTTTATTTGAAGCACTTTTAAAAGTATATCTTCTACACTGTATATACGAGAAAGTATAAAGAAAACATATAAACAACCTTAGATTTTTCTAACTTTTGTTTTAAAATGAAATTAATTTATTCCACTTCTCAAAGTAAAAAGATCACATCAAAATATCCAAAGTTTCGTATCCTTACCCGTGTAAACGTTGCAGCACTTTTTGGTTTAAATTCAAACAACACAGACTTTGACCAGCTTTTATGCCATGATGAAAAATCTACAGCTGCAGTAAATGTTGCTTTAGCATTGAGATGTACCACACCTGCACATGTGGAGTTGCCTGTTGTATGCAAGGTTATGACTTTCGTGGTGCAACCTAAAACAGGATGATATAAAACACGTGTTTTTTTTTTAAATCTATTCATTCTATTATTAAATTATCTCTGATTGCATTGTTGAGATCATGTTAGGATTTTAATTTTCTCAAAGACATATTATTAATACAACATTGACTAATATAACTTACCTTTACTACAGATACATAATAAAACAATATATACAATTATATCCACCTTCATATTTCGTCTATGCTTTTTATACAACTTTTCTTACAATAATATAATTTCTATACTTATTTAAATTACACTGGTATAAAAAGCTTTATAAGGATTTTTGTTGAAATGGTTTCTGTTATAAAAATAAAGTGAACTATGATCGTGACTATAGCTTACGTTTCACAGGAAATGTTAGCCATTACTCATTCTACATGTGTGAAAAAATAGCTCCTTTGATTCTTGACTTGGTGTGATCACAAAGTGGGAAAAGGAATATGAGATTTAATTGAAAAAAAAAACAGAAAAAAAAACTGAGAAATGTTTAAAAAGATATACAAAGATCTCCCCTAAACTTTCTCGAATATTCTTAAATAGCACTATGGAAGATAGAAACATAATTTTAATCCATTTTTTAATTATTACTTAAACTTTTAAAATATAATAGAATCGCGTAGAACAGATAATTGAGCAACAAGTGAATAGCAATCAATATGTGTATAATAGTGCGGAATATTAGTACTTTATAAATTCACATTAGTTTTTTTGAGAAATCGGAAATAGCGTAATTTACTACTGCGGGTCATCGGAAATAAATCACAATTTTACAAAAGGCAGACAATTAGATCTATTATCTAGATGTGAAATTTCATTTATCCATCTGAAAGAGTACTCAAGTTATAGACATTTGTAAAACAAAAAGTAGAATAAATTCGACTTCTGGTTATCGAAAATCGCTGAAAAATAATACAGAATTACAAATTCGATATAATAAGTAGGCCTATATATGAAATTTTATCAACCTAGCTGTAATGGTACTCCAGTTATCGTGTTCACGGGCATACATACACACATACACACATACATACATACACATACGGACACAATTGCAAAACAAAAATTTTCAGACTCAGGATGGTGTAAAATGTCGAGATTTCTGAAAATCTCGATTTTGTTGTTGTTTTTTTATATTTTTTTTCTCTATTTCGTATACTATAAAATAAAATCAATTAATACTAATAGTTTCGCTGTCTGTCTATCTATCTATCTATCTGACAAGAACGCTCTAGAGAAATCACAAGGAAAATAAAAACATGCATAGTAATTCGAAAAACGAAGTATGACGTCGACACATTTAGCATCTCAAGCCGGAGAGTGCACACAGTAATATGACGTCATTGATTCTCAAAAAAGGCAATTTTGTCTAATCTAAGTGGTTTGCGAAGAGTTTCTTGCATACAATTCTTCGGGTAGGGGCGAAGCCCTACCCCCCGCGTAAGAACGTCTGAGCCCCCCCCCCCCCCTCCCTAACACAAAAGAAATTTCTTCATCGATACTTTATAATAAAATTACCGCCTAATTAATGTGTCTAATCTAAAAAGTGGTTTTCTTGCAATGTCTTTAATGCAATTCTTCGGGTAGTGGCTAAGCGCGACACCAGTGTTTCTTTCAGACTTTTTCCTCCCCGGAGAGGGATGGGGGTACTTGAAATTTTCGGGGGCGGGGGTAGAATTTTCGGGGAGGGGGCGGACACTGGAAAAAGTATATAATTATATTTCGTTGAATGGGACGGTAGACATGTTTTTTTTTAGGGGGGGGGGTGTGGGGTGGTGTGTGTGGGGGGGGGGGGGTGGTGTGTGTGTGGGGGGGGGGGGGGGGTTGGTGGTGTGTGTGTGTGGGGGTGGGGGTAGTGTGTGTGGGGTGGGGGGGGGTGGGGTGGTTTTAGTTTAGACTTTTTCCTTCCCGGAGAGGGGTGGGGGTACTTGAAATTTTCGGGGGCGGGGGTAGAATTTTCGGGGAAGGGGCGGACACTGGAAAAAGTATATAATTATATTTCGTTGAATGGGACGGTAGACATGTTTTTTTGGGGGGTGGGGGGGTGGGGGGTGTTGGGGGGTGGGGGTGGGTTGGTTTTAGTTTAGAGAAAAGAGACAGCACTATCAAACTAGCGCCCGGTGTATCCTTCCTCAACGGGCCATTTTTCTCGTCTATAATAATAGTTTCGCTGTCTGTCTATCTATCTATCTATCTATCTATCTATCTGTCTGACAAGAACGCTCTAGAGAAAACACAAGGAATTTAAAAACCTGCACAGTAATTCGAAAAACGAAATATGACGTCGACACATTTAGCGTAGAGTAGAACATAATCTCAAACCAGAGAGTGCACACAGTAATGTAATGACGTCATTGAAACATTGAAAAAAAGGAAATGTTGTCTAATCTAAATGGTTTGCGTGAAGAGTTTCTTGCATACAATTCTTCGGGTAGGGGCGAAGCCCCACCCCCGCGTAAGAACGTCTGAGGGGGGTGGGGGTGGGGGGGGGTTGAGTGGGGGGGGGTGGTTTTAATTTAGACTTTTTCCTCCCCGGAGAGGGGTGGGGGTACTTGAAATTTTCGGGGGCGGGGGTAGAATTTTCGGGGAGGGGCGGACACTGGAAAAAGTATATAATTATATTTCGTTGAATGGGACGGTAGACATGTTTTTTTAGGGGGGGGGGTGTGGGTGGGGGGTGGGGGGAGGGGGGGTGTGTGGGGGGGGGATGGGGGGTGAGTGGGGGGGGGTGGTTTTAATTTAGACTTTTTCCTCCCCGGAGAGGGGTGGGGGTACTTGAAATTTTCGGGGGCGGGGGTAGAATTTTCGGGGAGGGGGCGGACACTGGAAAAAGTATATAATTATATTTTGTTGAATGGGACGGTAGACATGCTTTTCCTCCCCGGAGAGGGGTGAGGGTACTTGAAATTTTCGGGGGCGGGTGTAGAATTTTCGGGGAGGGGGCGGACACTGGAAAAAGTATATAATTATATTTCGTTGAATGGGACGGTAGACATGTTTTTTTTGGGGGGGGGGGGTGGGGGGTGGGGGGTGGTGTGTGTGTGGGGTGGTGTGTGTAGGGGTGGGGGTGGGGGGGGGTGGTGTGTGGGGGGGTGGTGTGTGGGGGGGGGTGGGGGGTTGGGGTGGTGGGGGTGGGGGTGTGGGTGGGGGTGGGGGTGGTGTGTGTGGGGGGGGTGGTTTTTGTTTAGAGAAAAGAGACAGCACTATCAACCTAGCGCCCGGTGTATCCTTCCTCAACGGGCCATTTTTCTCGTAAATAAATATTATTGCAAAAAAAGAGGACATACATGTCGACAGATTATCTTATTGTCATATTAATTTATAGAAAATATTGTCATGGTTGTCATGGTGCGGATGTGTGAGTGGCTGGATGCATCGACCCAATAAGGCTATAGAGAATAGATTGAACAGAAAGGCCTTGTTGGTAAATTCGATCAGTGTCACCAATAGTTTTCTTTTTAAATAATGTATATACCCAAGTAAAGCAATAATGATTAGAAAAATTGATATGTGCTGTGACGTGGAAAATGTAAAATAATTTTATAATATTAGAAACCAATGGCGTCACTAGGATAGTGTGTCACACGGTCAAATATCAAGAGCTCTTTCAAAACTTTACTGCCTACTCTTTTAAATATGGCAACACTTGTAAGTAAATAGTTTAATCGTCGCTTTGTCTTAGTCAATTTTACTGTCACAAACTAACTAGATGAAAGAAACTTGAATTTTTTTGGCAACCTCAAAGGATATTTTTCAATTATTTAAATAGTGGATCATCACTTCCGGTACATAGAAGAGTTCATCTGATTCAGTGGCCTCGGCGTCTAAAGGATTGTGTGATCAGCACCCTTGAAAGCTCGGTGGTCTCATGGACAATCTTCGAACTCGAGACTTTCAGGTGGCAGTCTATCTCTCTACCGCTAAGAAACGCAGTACATTCAATGGTGGATAAACTTTTTAATTTTTTAAAATATTTTAAATTTTATTTTATATTTTAAAGGCTGGATGCATCGACCCAATAAAGCTATAGAGAATATATTGAAAAGAAAGTCCTTGTTGGTAAATTCGATCAGTGTCACCAATAGATTTCTTTTTAAATAATGTATGTACCCAAGTAAAGCAATAATGATTAGGGTAATTGATATATGCTGTGACGTGAAAAATGTAAATAATTTTATAATATAAGTAACCATTGGCGTCACTAGGATCGCGTGTCACATGGTCAAAAATCAAGAGCTTTTTTCAAAACTGTACTGCATACTCTTTTAAATATAACAACTCTTGTAAGGAAATAGTTTAATCGTCGCTATTGGTTTAATCGTCGCTATTCGTAGTCAACTTTATTGTCACAAGCTTGCCAGATGAAGGAAACTTGAATTTTTTGGCAGATTCAAAGGCTATCTTCCAATTATTTCAATAGTGGATCATCATTTCCGTTACATAGATGAGTTCATCTGATTCAGTGGCCTCGGCGTCTAAAGGATTGTTTGATCTGCTCGGTGGTCTCAGGGACAATCTTCAAACTCTAGACTTTCAGGTTGGCAGTCTAGCTCTCTACCGCTAAGTAACGTAGTACCTTCTATGGTGGATAATTTTTGTAATTTTTAAAAATATCTTAAATTTTATTTTATTTTATTTTAAAGGCAGCTAATTCATAATTTTTCAACTCTTGTTTCTGTAAATATATTTATATAGAAGACTCATTTTCAATAACAAAATCAAAGCTGGAAACAACTCTATTGTATTGAAGTGCTTCAATGAGGTCATGTACAAAAAATTCTCTTGATCAATGCACTTTTTTACGTTAAATAAATACAATTATCATTGTGGATCTAATTCAATGTTATGTTTATTTGTATAAATCAGGAGTCTATGTTTTGTATGCTGTTTAAATGAAATATTTACCTTAACATGTTACACATTGCAGTACAGACAACTTCCCAAATAGTAATCGTTTTAACAAGATACATGGTGACTTCATCCCCCTTATTATCATTCTACCTTAAGTGAGACCTGAGTTTGTGGAAAATAAGGGAGTAAATTCGTTCTGGGGAGGGAGTGGGGTGTTGATGAGGTACGTTATATGATGGGCATGATTGGGGTCTGTGTAGGGGGAGAAAAAGTGTGGCGTAATTTATAAGGCTATTTTTTGTTGGAATCAAGTTGTGTGGATAAATGTTGAGAGTGATGTTGTGTAGATGGGGGTGCGGATTCCTTCATTAAGGCGTTAGTGTGTAAATGTAGTGATTTCCAATATAAAACACAGGACAAACATTATCTGCTCTGGAATTTGATTAGTCATAGTCGTCAATTATAACTAGGTACTCGTTTTCTCCTGTTGGCAAAGGTAGCTGTTGAGCTGACGATGGGTAATCGTCTATAACTGTCTCGTATATATTATGTCCTGGTTTTGTCCTCAAGTATTGTGCTGTATAGGACTCTTGCATGTTTAACGTCTCAACAGTTTCAGGTACTGTAGGAGCCGGTTCATTGAGTGTTACACGCCGATTAACGTGAGCTGAAACATGGGGGATAAGACTATAGACATAGATATGATGCTCTTTGATTACGTAATTAACAATACAGATAATATTTATTTTAAAATTCACAAAAAATCTACATCAGCACGATTACATATAATGTAAGATATATTTAGATAAATCGGGATTGACCTTCCCTGAACGTAGTCGTATATTGTTATATAACAGTAAAGAGATGGAAATAACATTGCAATCGGTCTAGAGAAATGTTTTTCTTTAAATACTTAAATGTTTTAAATAGAATTAAACTCCAAAAAGAAAGCAAACAATGTGCTAAAACTAATTACAAAATTTAAAAAAGAGATACCTCTGAAATAATAGCAAACTGTGATAAGGAATGCAGAAACCACATTACTTGCAATCACCAAGGTAACAACCACATAATTATTCATCCAGGGTGTGTCTGGTTTTAAAAATATGATTTAAAATAAACTCAATTTGTATGGTTTATAAACTTCATAGCTCCTTTATTGTGGTGTGTGTTTAGTTCTACTATTATTAGTATCTGTAGAATCATGTTCGTCCAGTTTATGCGTACCTAATTTTTTTTTAATTTCAAAAACGTTTCTTAATAAAATTAGTAATTGTTTTTATAGGAATAATTTAAAATAAAAGTATCAAATACTATATCTTAACTTTTAAACAGTATCTAGCAAACAAAAACAACTAGATTGTAGGTAAATTTATACTAACCATAAATAAATAATACTTGAATCATTTTTTTCAAATAACAAATATCGTAAGCCAAAGTGAGATTGAAACTCCCGTGTTGATGTGTAGAGCTGATGTTGTAGACAGCACAAGGTTCACCAGAAGCCACAAGTTCTTGTTGGTGTTTAATGTTTGCTCTACAAGGTGACGGCAAATCTCGGCAACAGAATGTGATTGTACTCTCGTTGGTCTTTAGTTCAAAAACATTCGAGTCTTGCTGTAGGCTGCGACCGTTGACCGTTAACGTTAGTTTTGATAGGTCTGCAATACAAACATTTAGTGCAGAATTTATATATCTTATGTGTCAATGTTTCCAAAATTATAAACGTACAAACTAGTAAAAATACTAGCTCCTCTGATAGTTTGTTGCTAATAGTACACTATTAAGCAATGAAGCCTGTAACAGTGTATTTAAAAGCAGCGTCTCTCGCATTAAACTTTACAGAGCTTCTAGCACCAAGTGATTTGAGTTCGATTTCAATAAGGGGGAATGCTCCGGTAAAAATAATTTTATTTTAACTAGAGAGCAAACAAATTTTCTCTACTGCTTTTTAAGGTTCATCCGCATGTGTTTCGGTTAAAACACTGAATTTAGACCCAAACATCCCCAAAATGTAGTGTTTTTACTGGACCCAAAATTTGAAAATTCATATCTGCATTTACCTTTTTTTGCTGAGTATCTCAAAATATGGACAAAGATTATGAATTTATGTTTATTGAGCTTAAAATATAATACTTTATGAATGTTGGAAATCCGACGAATATGTTAGTTTTTCAAGATGGTAGCCATTGGCATAGTTACTAAGATTGTCCCACCAATTTTTAATTGGAATCATCTGCGGATTTATCTTAAAAAGCATTTGATAGATAATTGTTTTCAAACGAATATTAAAAAAGCCTTTTTTTTTGTACTGGGCTACTCCCATAAGTTTCGTAACGACCAATTGACTCAAACCTTTGTGCTTTGATGGCCAACTGGAATCTTGCTGTTCAGATCATTACCCGAGTCTCAATGACGTGCCAGAGCCTATTAAGCCTTTATTGGTTGGCCTACCTGACTAACGTTCGTGAAAGCAATGTCCCTTGGTCAAAGCGCTGATCACACAATCCTTCCTAATATGTTGTGATTAAGAATCCTATCAACTGTACTTCATGTATGATATTTATCATCAGGTCAAAAAGGGGAACCCTTAAATTGATTCAAATTAGGATAATTCGATTTAAAGCGAATTAGAAAGCAAATCTTCCGACTTTACCATGGGAAAATTTCTAAAAACCCCATTGTCTTTGTGACTCTTATATCTGTTACAATCCTAACAGTATTGTAATTACAATTGTATGTACTAACTGCGGGGACGGCGTATTCAAGAGGTACAGTAAACACATTTAAAGTCTTCAGTTCGTATCACGAGCTCGATTTTGTAGGACATCACTGAGCTCACCCAGTTCTAATGTGTACCTGACGGATGCAATGACGGTTGGGCATTATCCCCTCAAAAACCAAGGTCATTAAAACATAAGAACTCTACTACATCTGCCTAAGTGTTTTTGACATAAACCGGTAAAGATGAAGATGAAGTACTAACCACAATAAAATAAGACGTATATCTCTTTTGTTTGTTTACAAAATTCGTAAGCCAAAGTGAGATTGAAACTCCCTTGTTGAGGTGTAGATCTGATGTTGTAGACAGCACAAGGTTCACCAGAAGCCACACGTTCTTGTTGGTGTTTAATGTTTGCTCTACAAGGTGACGGCAAATCTCGGCAACAGAACGTGATTGTACTCTCGTCGTTCTGAAGTTCAAAAACATTCGAGTCTGGCTGTAGACTGCGTCCATTGATGGTGTAGTTTAGAACTGATAGGTCTGAAAATAGGTATAGGTGGATAAAAGTGTTAACAATTTGTGTTGTTAATAATCATTACCATTAATCTATTATTAAACACTGTTATGTTTCCATTGTATGAGTGGCAATAAATGTATGTAACACATATGGTTACCAGCCAGGGGAGGGGAAAATATGAAGTTTTAAAACATTGAGTTGCGGCCCCTGTGGGGCTGTAGCCCTGTGGACGTAGTTGTTTTTTTCATGCTTTTGTGAGCGATGTTACCTGTGTCCCATGTCATGTGTCAAGGGACTGTGGGTAGTTTCATGCCTAGCCGTGTCGCACACGCACGCCTGCTGTCTGTGGAAACGGTGACCAAGATGTAGACCTAATGAAGGTGGAGTAGTTACATAAATTATGTTTGTTAAAACCGTCACGGGCCGCTGCGCACTTGTCTGTTCTAGCTCCGCCATCGTAGCCCTCAACTTGGCCAGCTCCTGCGACAACTTTTCCAACGTCGGGTCGCTGTTTTCCATCCTACCTCTCAAGGTCAAGCCCCACGTTGGGCGCCAAACGTAACCCTCACTCAGTGGGGATGCTTTTACCCACTGAGGTGTTGTGGTTAAGACGGGCTGACCCTGAGATTAAGTACACACTGACACCAAAAGTTGTTGTCAAGTACTCGCTTTATTTACAGCATCGAGCCATGACGGCGATGCAACACAGTAGTACAAAACAAACTAGCCAAGAAGAAAAACCAAAACCAAAAAAAAACTGTAGTCCTAAAACAAATGTAAATAAAAAGTTACATTCACGACAACACCACGTGTAGGCTACAATATACACGGGTACAATAAAATATGTTTTGGCCAGTACACAGTACTACCAACAAGTACCAATAATTAGTACTACAAATAAATACTTATATTAATACTCACCCTAACTCGTGTTCACATGCAGCACTAGCAGGAATACACAAATAAGTATTTTAACAAACATAATTTATGTAACTACTCCACCTTCATTAGGTCTACATCTTGGTCACCGTGTCCACAGACAGCAGCCTTGCGTGTGCGACACGGCTAGGCATGAAACTACCCACAGTCCCATGTCACATGACATGGGACACAGGTAACATCGCTCACAAAAGCATGAAAAAAACAACTACGTCCACAGGGCTACAGCCCCACAGGGGCCGCAACTCAATGTTTTGCAACATTTACACGGGTAATGATATGTAACGTCGGATATGTTGATGTGGTCTTTTTACTTTGAGAAGTGGAAGAAATTAATTTAATTTTTTTTTTAAATTAGAAAAATCTAAAGTTGTTTATATGTTTTCTTCATACTTTCTCGTATGGGGTCATCCATAAATGACGTTACGCTTTATTTGACGATTTAGATCTAGCGAACGCCCCGGGTTCGTTTAAATATGGTTATTGACAGAGGTCTACTAAAGAGGGTAAGAACACAAACACAACAAATTACAACGTGGGCTCGTGAATATGATCTAGGGGTATAAACACGTTGAACTGATGTGACTCACAACTCGGAGAAACTGTCAACAACCGTTTAATAAGTGTACAGGTATAAAAATGACACTTGGTCTATACCAAAATAATATAACAACTAAGAGTAAATAATAATCCAAAAGCCAACTTACAGCCAACTTACAGTTGATGAAAAAAATCACTAGACTAGATTACAAATATCACAGATGTGGCATTGGTGAGTGAATACAGCTTAAGGAAAAATATTGGAAACACTGAATGGCACTAGAAACACCAATAATAGGGGGGGGGGGGGGAAATGCCGCTACAAACTATGTAACTAATGTAACACAAAATGGCGTCACACACATGGCACTCTCTCTCTCTCTCTTTCGATGTCTCATAAAAGGCTGCCTCGAGCTTTTTTGTTCAGGAGTTTTTAAAAAAGATCAAAACCAAGGGAGGTTACTCCAAAGTCATAAGACTATTTGTTAAGGATTTACTAAGGTTCGAAATAACCAATTAAAATTTCATCACATGACGTGACGGAAGAGTACTAGTGTTGTACAACTCTCCTAAGGTCGATTACATAAACCAAAAAACTAAATTATATATAAAAATAAGACCTAAGTAGGTCACACATAGCACACTTTGAGTTCTAGATAGCTATTAGTGACCATCAATATTTATATCACTGTGTGTGGAGATGGCGCCTAGTAGGAACAGATAGACCATTTAAAGACATAGAAAATTCGCGTTGAAAAAATATTCCAGATCTGCAACTCTGTGATTATATTATCTTCTCACACACACAAACATTACAAGCACAAAACAAAATAAACCGGGAGTGATCTCCCCTAAACTTTCTCGGATATTCTAATATAAAACTACGAGGGATGGCAACTAAGGACATAGACAATATTTGTAATACATTACTTAAACTTTTTATAATAGAATGCAATCTCGTAAAAAAAAGAATTGCACACCAAGTGAACGCCTAATAAAATGTGCATAATAGTGCGGGATAGTATTAGTACTTATAAATTTACGTGCGTTTTTTTGAGAAATCAGAAATAGCGTAAATTAGTACATCCGGTCAACGGAAATTACTCAAAATTTGACAGAAGGTAGAGAATTAGATCTTTCACTTGCATGTGAAATTTCATCTATCTGTCTGAAATAGTACTCAAGTTGAAGGCTTTTGAAAAATTCAAAGTAGAAAAAGAACCACTTCCGTTTATCGGAAATCGCTCAAAAGTTGATACGGATCTACGATTTTGATAAAATACTTATATATGAAATTTCATCAAGTTAGCTGTAACTGTACTCAAGTAATCGTGTTTACACACAGACACACAGACACATACAGACACACAGACATACGGACAAGATAGCAAAATTATGTTTTTCTGTATCAGTGAGGTGTAAAACGTCGAGATTTGTAAAAATCTCGATTTGTGTGTGTGTGCATGATTACAATACTTTCTCTATACTTCGTATATACGAGAACGTAAAAAAAGCATGAGGGCAACCATAAATGAGTGCCTTAACAGTCTGATTAACAATTAGATGGTTTTATATTGAAAATCAAGACAAGAAACACTGGCAACATGTTGAAAAGAGCCATGCGGCTATGTATCAGACTTTTTATTTCACACAGCTGATAAGGGTCAAACGTCAGGCATTACCTATACAACTTAGCATCATCAGTGTCGCAGAAGATGCTAAAAGGAGTGTTTGCCATATCGCCTAAAAAAGCCTCTACCGGTTGATTAGGGAGATTTCTCTCCAAGTAATGACTAATAATACGCACTACTACCGGCCTACGTCAACCACCGGTATTTGAAACCCAGCAGATATTGAAATAATAAATACTTTCAGCAGATGTAACTATGAAATAGTCGATTTGATTAGCAGTGATAAGCATTTTGAATACAAAGTGGACACACAACTCACTATAGAAAGTAGGATATCTCTGTACTTCACTATACAATTGTTGTCCGCCCGTGTATTTGACATAGCCACGTAACACTGCTCTGCTGTTCTTCTCATTCAATGGGGCGTTGATCACAATGTGATAGATCTCTTTTGTGTTGTTAGAGCAGTAGCACACCAGTTGACTTGTGTAGCTGCACTGTCCGTTGTTTAAGTTGACCACACAAAGCTGCCGATGTTAATAGTAAATAATTAAAATATTTACGTTTGAATCATGACCAGTGTTATTGATGAAAAAAAACACATGCAGATATAGATGTAATTTTTAATGGCAATCTGTCATCACTCACTACCTATGTTCTGTTTTTTTATACATTTCATAGCTAGTTTTGAAGCAGTAATCTGTCGTATTTTGTACATTTGTCTTTGTAAAGCCAGAGATTATCTTAATACAGTACACCCATTAAAATGATAAAGCTAAATGTATTTGTAAGGTAGTCCGTTTTCTTTAATTGCCTCGTGAAAATGTTCAAGTAGAAAATACCACAAAGCTATTTTTTATTCATTGCGTTAATATTAATTAAATAATATTATAATCAGTTTTCTAAAGAAAAAATCGAAAATCGTTTTTTCAATATCCGCCTTTATAATCCTTATAGTAAACTTATAAAATTATTCTTACATGTTTATACGTTGCAGCACTTGTTGATTTAAATTCAAACAACACAGACTTTGACCAGCTGTAATGCCATGATGTAAAATTTACAACTGCAGAAAATTTTACTTTAGCATTGACCTGAGTAACACCTACACAGGTGGAGTTGTCTTGTGCATTTAAAGTTATGATCTTGCCAGTATAACCTGAAGGATAAACGTAGGAATGATATTATTTTTAACTTAAAACTCAGTTTAAAATAATATTAATTATGTTGCGTCAGAAATGTGTTTTGGCTTGTAATGTTAATATTAAAAAGATTCTGGAATTGTGATGTGAATTTCATCATTTTTACACCACAACGTTATCTTTCATATATTCAACTTACCATAACAACAGATAAAGAATAGAAACATTGATGATGTTAAAACCACATTCATCTTCTGTAAGCAGATTTTACAAAGATATCCTTACAGCAATACTTTATTTTAATAAGAATTATTTACGCTGCTATAAATTTTTTTAGAAAGTTGGTATTTAAGCACAAAAAAATAAATGACATATATTGTTTGCTGTTTTAATAGCATCCCAAATGAAACTTTAAAGAAAATATCTAAAAGGAAGTAAGTTAAGTTATACTTTTAAAGAAAACAGTCACAAGTGAATTTATACTTCTGTAACACTAGGTTACTGTAAACAAACGGATTTTAATGGTAAGTACGTTAACCGATTTATTGTAACACATATCCAAGTAAAAATAAAAGTGAACGTAGTTTTAATATAATTCATATCAAATCATATCTTGTCTTTTTTTATTACTTTCTAGTATATACGAAGTATAGAGAAAGTCTTGTAATCGTGAAGAAAAAACATCATTGATACGGAAAAACATAATTTTGCAATCTTGTCCGTATGTCTGTGTGTCTATGTGTGTGTCTGTGTGTAAACACTATAACTTGAGTACCGTTGAAGCTAGGTTGATGAAATTTCATATATAAGTTTTTTTTTTAAATCGTAAATCCTTATAATTTTTTGAGCGGTTTCAGATAACCGGAAGTGGTACTTTTTCTACTTTGAATTTTTCAAAAGCCTATAACTTGAGTACTATTTCAGAAAGATAAATGAAATATCACACGTAAATAAAAAATCTAATTCTCTACCTTCCATCGAATTTTGAGTAATTTCCTTTGAATGGAAGTAGTAATTTACGCTATTTCCGATTTCTCAAAAAACGCATGTAAATTTATAAAGTACTAATAATATTGCGTACTATTATGCACATCTTTATTTGGCGTTCACTTGGTGCGCAATTCTTTTTTCTACGAGATTCTATTCTATTTTTTAAATTTTATGTAAATAAAAATCATGTCTATATTCTGATTTGCCATCCCACGTAGTGTTATATAAGAATATTCGAGAAAGTTTAGGGGAGATCACTCCCGGTTTATTTTAAATGAGAAAATAACTAGTGAAAGTAAAACATTGATCACTCCTGGAAAAGTGGTGAGACTACATTACGTTACTAACATTCTAACTGAAGTAAAACAAAATACTAGCGATTACTCACTCCTGTATTGTAATTAAATATTTTCATTAATCCAAGCATTTTTTTAAGAGTTGAGAAGAGAAAAGGCAGTTAAAGGAAATCAAGATAGGAACGAATGAAGAATATATATGCGGATAATATATGAGAAAATGAGAAAAATAGAGAGAGAGAAAAAAAATATTATGAGAGATGGAAAAAAGAGAAATAGGAGATTTTATGTCAATATTTAGTTACCATGAATTTAAAAGTTTTTATAGGCTATTATTCGTATACTTTTAAAATCTGTCCCGGGTGAGCAGTTATTATGAATCTTATTTCTGAATTGGTTATATGATGTTTTAGTCGAACCAAATCGATACAGCAGTAGATGTTTGCACAAGATTGCTCTTTTTACTAAGTAAAAAGACACCATATGCTTCACCTAAAAAAGACGATTAAAAAATAAATTCAATATACTTTACTAGTAAGTTGATATGATTCCTGAATAAAAATAAAAGTAAACAGACAGTTTCTTTCAGGCCTTTAATCGGCGGAAAGGGGGGTGGGGCGGCTGTGCAAGTGTACTGAAAATATATTTAACCTAGTTTCCGCCCCTTCCCTGAAATTTTATCCCCCACCCCCACACACCCACACCCAATACCCTCGATCGAAAGTTTCACGAGCTCCCGATAAGAAAAGCTGTACGAATGATTAAAAAAAACACTGTAGATAAGTGCAGTCTTGCACACCCATATGATGAATGTAATAACAAGCTTTATCACAGTTTCTTGTATAGTTTAAAAAAGTTCGAGGAGAAAATTTCTAAAAAAACTCTGCTTAATTAAAAACAAAGACAGAAAATATCATAAAAGGCATTTTTTAAAGCACTTTTGATTTCTGGTAATGCCTATTCGACAAAATACTAAAGAAAAAAAACATTTATTACTGTACAAAATCTTCAAACAAAAAAATACTTGAATGTTCAAAATAGTCTTTCATTGACTCACATGGGTTACTAAAGGTTTCAAAAACACTTAGAAAATATTCTACTCTCTTACAAATCAAATCTGAGTAAACTGTTTTAGTTTGATTGGAGTAAAGTTCCATTTACTTCCTCAATCAAGCTTAGTTGTATTTACTTTTAACTGTGGATATTTTTATATTCTAATATTTTAAACTTTACACGATGTACTTTATAACTTAATTCATAATCAGCGTTGTTGCTGAAAAACTTGTAAAAAATCAAAATAAAAAGTTTAACACTTTAAACTCAACAAATGTTGAGTAGTCAAGTTCAGACTACATTCGATGGTTAAACCGAATTACTGGCCGTTTCCCGCGCCCCAAGGAAGTGTAAACACTAAAGGACGCCTAGGTTTATTCTAACTCACCATTAAAGAGGGTGATTAATGCACACTCAATGTTTACAAACAGCACGCCCAGGGGCGTTTGGGCGGTGGCGTGGACAAACCCGCCTTGGATAGGTAATTTAAATAATTCAATTTTAAGAAACAAGGTCATTAGTTAAAAAATATATTGGCAACACATGAATGAAATCTTAAATTGGGGAATATTGCTTTTCATGTCCGTCCCAAGAATCTATACAAACACACAAATTAAATAGTTTCAATACAGATAAATTATATGTTGGAAAAATTAGTATTAATGGCTGACAGCTTCGCCAACACACTGAAATTATTTTTTTTACTATTATTAGCTCGCCTTGACCTAGTTACAAGTACACATTACATCCTTTCAGTAATTAGAACGTCTTATTGGCATTAAGCCAATTATTTTGTTTGCTTTTCTCGTGTAAGTAGTAGATTCATAATTAATAATAGTGAACAAAACCCTGTAGCTATTTTTTTCTGCAACATGGTTTTAAATTTGTAGCAAGAAATTCCGCACACGAATATTTTATATATATATATATATATATATATATATATATATATATATATATATATATATAAACTTTACACGATGTACTTTATACTTAATTCACAATCAACGTTGTTGCTGAGAGACTTGTAAACAAAAATAAAAAATAAAAAGTATAAACACTTAAAACTCAACAAATGTTGAGTAGTCAAGTCCACACTACATTCGATGGTTAAACCGAATTACTGGCCGTTTCCCGCGCCCCAAGGAAGTGTAAACACTAAAGGTCGCCTAGGTTTGTTCTAACTCATCATTAACGAGGGTGATTGATGCACACTCAATGTTTCCAAACAGCACGCCCAGGGGCGTTTGGGCGGTGGCGTGGTCAAACCCGCCTTGAATAGGTAATTTAAATAATTCAATTTTAGGAAAAAATGTCATTAGTTGAAAAATATATTGGCAACACATGAATGAAATCTTCTTAAATTGGGTAATATTGCTCTTATTGTCCGTCCCAAAATCCTATACAAACACACACATTCAATAGTTTCAATACAGATAAAATTTATGTTGGAAAATCTATTATTAATGGCTTACAGCTTCGCCAACACAGTGGAAATTATTTTTTTTACTATTATTAGCTCGCCTTGACCAATTATTCTGTTTGCTTTTCTCGTGTAAGTAGTAGATTCATAATTAATAATAGTGAACAAAACCCTGTAGCTAACGTAAATAGGTAAGCTATTAATATGGCATGCCGTAATCAGATATCGTTTATATATTTCGATAAATACGCGTGGTTCAACGTGGAAGCGAAACTAACAGCATTTCTGCAAGAAATAAAACAACATGGTTTTAAATGTGTAGCAAGAAATTCTGCACACGAATATAATATATGTATATATATATATATATATATATATATATATATATATATATATATATATATATATATATATATATATATATATATATATATATATATATATATATATATATAGTATTTAAACATAAATATAAATGCATCTATAAATATGAATGTATGTTAAAGGATATGAATATATATTTATGGTGACCAGAAAGAAGCGCAACGAAAAAAAAGCGCAACGAAAAAAAGCGCAAAACAAAAAGCGCAACGGATAAAAAGCGCAAACGGAAAAAAGCGCAAACAGAAAAAAACGCAAACAGAAAAAAGCGCAAACGGAAAAAAAGCGCACACAGAAAAAAGCGCAAACAGAAAAAAGCGCACACAGAAAAAAGCGCAAACAGAAAAAAGCGCAAACGGAAAAAAAAGCAAACAGAAAAAAACGCAAACAGAAAAAAGCGCACACAGAAAAAAAGCGCAAACAGAAAAAAAGCGCAAACAGAAAAAAGCGCTCATAGAAAAAAGCGTAATCTATATTTTATCGAATGCCTGAGACACAATTATATTGTGGATGAACCAATGCATAGGTGTAAAGAAATATTGATGGAGTATTTTGAAAACAGTTACCAAAGCTTCCATGATTGGTACGTGAAGTCTATAACAAAGGCGAAGGAAAATATGCTATACAGCAATTTAAAAATGAGGTTATCAAAAGTGATGAGTAAATGAACAGTTTATTAGCTGTAACAATTTTTTAAATTATTTTAGTAATTTATTTCCATTAATCACTAGATAAATACATTAAATTTTACTTCGAAAATATGTGTTATTGTGTTTCTCGACTGGTTTCTGTTTTGTTTATTTTTGCAACGTGTAGAAATCAATTATAAATAATACATTTCAAAACAAATTAAAGCTTTGAAAAATATCCCCTAACGTAACTAAAACAAATGTAATACTTCGCTTGACTAAAATGTTAACTATGTTAACGGGGACACAATAAAATTAATAGTTATGTAAAAAAAAAAAAAAAAAAACACTTAAACACTTTATTTGCTTCAAAAGATTTAACTGTAACACATTGTTGCAAGATCGTACGAGTTACCCTCTTTGTCTAAGGTAATTAAAGGTATGTGGATGAAATGGTAAGTCTTTTAAGTTCTCAACGTTTGTTTGTTTGTTTGTTTGTTTGATTGTGGGTTTGTGGCAAAACTTGTAACTCAATTTTTTTATCCACAACTTTAAGTATTAGCGATCGCTTGATCATCTTGATTTTGGCGGTGAACTGATTGTCACAGACGGTTGCTTTCACGTGATTTTAGTAGTATTCTGCTGTCGATTTCATTAAAAACAAATTATTAAAAGTTAAAAATAAAATAAATATTAAAAAAAAACTTAAAATAGTATTTTAATGAACTAAAAATAAGGACATAAAACAAATTTGCTTTTATAATAAAAAAGCTTTAGTGATTCGTGAGATCTCGTAGAGAATTTAGCGACCAAATTTATTTAATTAAAGACGTTAATACATTCAACTATATATTTATATGTAAAAACACATTTTAACTGTACAACTCAATTAAGAAAAAATGCTTTAATTTTCAAAACATGGCAACCGTGGGAAAAGTCTATGTTGCCGATTGAAAATTTTAATGCATTATATCGCTAAATTTTCTGTCTGCTATAGCTTTGACAATATGTCTGATTGTTCTTTTGATTAGGTGCCAACATTTGTATATCAGATCAAACAGATCTTCTTATTCATATTAAAATAATAATTTATTTACTGATAAACTAGAAACTAAAAATTAATTTATTTTGGTCGGAGAAAAGACAGTTAAATAAAAACTACTTAGTGCAAACGAAAAAAAGTATACAAAAACAGTGAATGTAGTCCTTGTCGAGTCGCCAGTATGCCAGACAATTTGTCATTCGGGTTGCGGTTATTTTTCATAACAGCATGCATATTTTGTATTTAATTATTATGATTGTAAGTTACCACTGAGTTAACCTCGCCCCCTCCCCCCACTTTAAAACAGCGTTCACAAACTTCGACTTCTATCATAAATCTATGTGCCTTCAAAACCCCACCCACCCCTATCCCCCATTACACTTAAGAACGTCGTAAACGAAAGCTCAATGGGACTGGGTCGTGGTATTTCCCAACACCAGATTTTTCAAGAAAATATATTTAGCCCTCGTGTTAACACACAACGACTGTTGCATTTAAAGTTTGACACGGCGAATTATATTACAAGGCTTCTCTGTTCCAAAATTTTAAACCGATAATACCCATTCATGACACTAAACAGATCGGTCGGTATTTGCATTTTTAAAAAATCCTTAAAGAAGGGCGACTATATGAATTAACAATCTTGAAACACATATTTATATGTACAAGTATATATAATTATGTAAATATTTCTACCCGTGGCGTAGCTAGGATCGTCTCTAGGGGGGTGTCAATTTTTTCCCATCATTATATATATGTATGTATGTATATATGTATATGTATATGTATATGTATATGTATATGTATATGTATATGTATATGTATATGTATATGTATATGTATATGTATATGTATATGTATATGTATATGTATATATATATATATATATATATATATATATATATATATATATATATATATATATATATATATATTTATATTTATATATATATATATATATATATATATATATATATATATATATGCGTGTGTATGTGTGCTTGTGTGGTATGTATTTACTTACATTAGCCTAATGATACCAACACTCATTACTTCTTTCAATGATAACCGATGTATTGTTTGTAATGTAAAATATATCAATCGCAACAATGTAATCAATACCAGCAGTATTTTGTTCTCATAAAGTTAGCCTATAATAAACTGCATATTGCATATACGTCTAACAGCCAACAGGACATATTGCCCTAGTCTAGTAACATTGATTACACCGCTTGTGCGTTGAATACCATATTTGAATGTAGGAGCTTAGATCCAATCGTTACTTTGCTATTCAACCCTACTATGTTTTTTTTTAAATGTAGGTCGTAGCTTTTTTAATGCTTTTAATCAGTGCAGCTTTTTAATTAAAAGTCATTACTTAAAGCGCTAGTATAATTAATGGATATGTCTAAATTCTTTAGCAGATGTTTTAAATACTAAAATATAAATCTATAACCTCTATTGATAGCCGGCTATTGTTACTATAAATAATTTTTAGGTGATTTTTTTTATATTTATAGCAAGTATTTTAATGTCACAACACTTATATTTAGGATGACTTTAATATATTGTATATTAGTGTATTTTATTCACTGTACAAAAATAGAATTTGTCATTGAAAATATTCTTTGTTTTCTTTGAAAAACTAGCAGAATAAGTTGTGAGACATTCTTTCTCTCTTCAACTGATTACCAAAAATATAAATTCAGTTAAAACTTGATTCAGGTACAAATTTATAGGCAGGGTTGTTTTCAACACACATTCAATTCCTCTACTCTAGTGTTGTGTTATCAACTCCCCTAAAACTGTCAAGCAATATTTTATTTCAGTTGTAACTCCGCCCCCCTCCTACCTTACACTGTGACATTGAGTGCACTGTTGATTAGCCGAGGAATAATTTAAAACATATTATTTCTTATGGAACACTTTAAGTTATGTATGTCAAACTTCTAACACTGTTAAGTAACTGGCTAGACCGGCGAAGGTAATGTAATGTTGTTGGATTAAATGGAATAAACACAGGGTAGACCCAGCAGGATTTCACGTACTACACGTCAGTGTTGTATACCTTCCTGTTGTCACCAGGAGCGTTACACATTCAATAACACACGACGTAATTTTAGACTGGTAGCACGACTTGTTTTCATTGATAAGCGGGGCGGTGTAGTGAGATGTGTGTAACGGGACACGGGTATGCTTGATTTTTATCAGCGTTTGAAAGCTATTCAGCAGAAATCGGCAACTAAGCAGGTATCTACGAATGGTGTTTTACACAGTGTGCGAGGGTGTTTGACTATTTGACATGGTGGTATGTGGAATACCTTGGCCTATTTTTAATAGTTAGAAAACAATAAAGACGATATCATATATTTACGCTAGAGTAATAGATTTATTTTGTTTTTCTTTGCTGTGTAGGGATTGAAGAAATGTGTTAATCGGCTTGAGGTGTTATTCAAAGACAAACCATAATCATCCAGCAAAAATACGTGTAGTCTTTAGCGTTGTACATCTGAACATCTCACAACAAATCGACAGCGACGAGACGACTATATTGAAAGCATGTGTGTTTTCCTTCACAATCTATGTATATTTCAAAGAATATATTTTCATTAACTCAATAGTAGTAGTAGTTACTTTTGGGTGGCTATTGTGAAATGCTGTACTTGATTGTATTTTTACCTGTCGTTGGTAGTTGTGCTGACCCTTCATGACAAACGTCCTGCCCACATCAGTGGTACAGTAAAATATTTGAAAGATCAGCAAATTATGGGATTACATATATATATTTCCATTCTTAGTATAAAACCTTAACTCAAATTTGTAAAACGTTGACGCGGCATCATTCTTTTTTTTTAAATACAACCTCAATCAAAACTAGTTATCAAGTCCGGAAGTAGAAAAGTTCTACGCTAGACGTTTATTTAACACTAACCAAAGGTATAAATGTGTTCTATATTTCAGCAAGACAAGTATGGAGTCAAAAGTGTATATATCCATCTATGTACTTCTGTATGCCATAAAAGGTAGTATATCGGTGTCATATTTCATACACCACGTTGCATTAATTAAATAAACATAGGTCTCTCTTTACAATTTAAATTAAAACGGTGACAGCTTTGTAATTCACTTATCGATTCAATTGAATCATAGATAAGAAATCATTTTTTTAAAATGTATTTTTAAAAAGAGTTTATTAGGATGACAGTAGTGTTTGTGTAAGAATATTATTTTTATAACACCACTAATTTCATTGTAAGCATATTTTATAGCATTTAACTAAATTGTCAGTGGTTGCTTTGGCAGTCTTTATCAATTTTATAAATATATTATACAATATGTCAGTTAACGTTATGAATATTTGAGTGTATTTCAAATGTATTAATGTATGGTTTAAACATTTCAACAGGACATCTAGCTTGCGAACCTGCAGAAGAAGGAAAACCTTATGACCTCATGTTTACAACGGCAAAACTGCCCAAAGATTCAACTTTGGTCATGTGGACGAAAGACGACATTTTAGTCGCTGAATGTTCAGTCGATACTGGTGATTGTATAACGAATGACATGAATTGGTTATCGGCAAAGGTGGAAAAGCAAAATGAGTTGGTAACATTCAACATACACATCTATAATGTCTCTAGATATATTTCACATAATGCTAAAGGTCTTTGGAAGTTGAGAACACATACATCAAGCCCGAACTTAGAAGTTTTCTATCACTGTAACTTACAAGTATTTGGTAAGTATTGCCAACATTTCCTGTTTTCCTGCTGTATTTCTATATCATTGTTAGATTAACGTAACCTATAACACATGTAGTTTTACATAGCTTCAATTTAGTGCAGTGACCCACAGATAGTGTTATACCTTAATGCTAAAACTATATTACCTTCAATCACAGCTAAACCACAAGACATGTCCTGTAATATCGTGTGGTCCTCCTTTGGTTTAAACGTTACTTGTCGAGTTACAAGAACCTACCCAGAAGCTCTGGTAAACTGTCCGGTTTTTTTTATTCATAGTATTAAATAAAAGATAATCATTGCAAATTTGTGTTTTTAAAACTTAAAACTTGTACAACATCAAATCGTTTTGTAAAAGTTTCATTTTTAAATTATATACTAAACCAATATATATATATATATATATATATATATATATATATATATATATATACATACATATAATATATATTGAAATGTGTTCATATACAAGCTCAAGCCACCTGACTATCTATTCCGAACTTAAAAGAATTATGGGAAAAGAATAATTTAATGAATGTTTATATATTTTAATGATCAGCTAACACTCAACTGAAATATATTCTCAGATGCTCGTTGAACAGACAAGCAGGCAAGTTGGACCAATGTCTTGCGACAATGACAAGCTCTCAGATGAGCCTGTTTATTATAAAGCAACTTGCAACGTGCAATTTCCTCAACAACAATTGAGTTTAAAAGCAGATGTGTTTAATATCTTCATTTACCCAAACACAATAGCTAAAACTATAAATACCCACATCGGCGTCAATACATCAGCAACGCTGTATACAGGTTATTTATAATAATACATAGTTTAAAATTTAACAAATATTTAATGATTGTGATACATTTTACACTGTTTTTTTGGACAGTATATTTTATCAATATCTTTTAATTTATTAATAATACTTTTTTTAACAGTAAAATCCACATCGATAATAATAGCTAGAAATAGCTACGATTTTATTACCGAACTTAATATATAATAGGATAACTTGTAAGCCCAAATGTATATGAAGTAATACTTTATTCTGGTATTTACTGGGGGGGGGGGGTAGTACTTTTTAAGAAAATTAAGTAACTGGCAACAATTAACTTTTTCATTTGACACATTTATTCAGTTTTTATACGTTCTGGTTAAATATCAATTCACAATCATAACAATACATGATTTTATCGGTAGTTATTTTAAAAGAAGCTACCGTACGGAGGTGTTATTAAAGACTCCTTATGTAACTGTGTTTCATCTTACAGAGCCCGCATATGTTGTCCTGAAAGAATGCGAGACCAGGGAGAACACGATCAACTGCAGTTGTAAAAGTTTAGATAGAACAATGTCACACATTGATTGGTACAATCATGGGGTGAAAATAGACAACAAGCACAATTTCTACGTCATAAACTTACCTAATGCAGCAGGCAAGAAATAATTATTTATAAGAATTACTAATGTGCAAAAACTATGTGAAATAAGATGTTTTAGCGTCTACTTTTAAACACTAATGCGGAAAAACATGTCCATACAATTTTGTAATCGTTGCCTATTAATTTGTCTTTATCTCTCTTTTTCTCTCTCTCTTTCACTCTCTCTCTCTTTATATATATATATATATATATATATATATATATATATATATATATACTTAACTAATACATATTTTTTAAACGTATCACTTCTATAAGTAAAATTTGCTTTTAATTTAAAAAAACAACATAGTAAAAACGTTTTACTAAATTCTCTTATGCAAACTTCACAAGATAAAAAAAAATTCACATAAACAAAAAGATGAGAAATACTAAAATAAAATAATATCTACTACATAAAATCTAGCGTGAGACGTTAATATTTTCCTATATTCAGACAAAGAGCATGAAATTGTATGCAAAACAGCGATTTCATCTGAAAGCGAAAAAAGTACGTATTAGATTATCTTTAGTAGTATATATATGGTTTAATGTATAACAAATTAAACCTATTTTATTATCGAAAGTTTGTAAAATAGTACATGCCTCAACGTTATATTATTAGCATTATGTTCTACAAATAATTAGAGGTTTTTTTTTAAACTCTTGATCTAGTGGAAGTGTAGGGTGTATATTATAATCCTATATCAATCAAATATTATTTCTGATAACATTTATAACATTAACAGTTTGTTTAGCTACAACTGACCCTAGCAACAGCGCTGCCATTGTTCTCGCAATTCTCCTAGTGATAAGCATCCTGGTGATACTCATACTTTTAACGCTTTACACCAAAAGACGTAAGGCATAATTTTAGTTTATACCTTGGCTTGAATTCTCAAACTAACTTTTAATGTTTAATACTTAGTGGACGACAATTAAAAATTTAAAAATGAGAATTCATTTTAAATGAAATCTGTCTTTAACACAAAAATGTAATTTTATTAATTGATTCTATAGATGCAAATGTTATAAAAATGACCAAAATTTTTGTTTACATTGTTTTTTATTTTCCATTTTTATAAAAATAAAAAGTCAAGCCTATTAGAGATTTGTTACAGAGAATCTGGTAAGGAAATAAATCAGAAACATGTTGATCGTTTTGATATAAATTATGTAAACTATTTATATTAGAGAGAGATATGATAAACGGGGGGGGGGGGGGGAGAAGAGCTTGAAGGATCAAAGTATTTACTACATATATCTCTCTAAACTCTTATGGTATATGTAATAACTAGATTATACACCGACATTTTAGGCGAACATATTCTGCTTGTGCACGAAGGAACACGAGTGGCGACACTTCGCCGAAAGAAGATGTTACAACAAGTTTAATTTCAGCAGAGTAAGTTGATAATTGTTTGTATTTTTCCAATTTTTACAGCAGATATATTCCTTCTGGGAAACGTTATTGTTATAAAGCACGGTTAGTTGATAATTTGATATAATTTACGGGCAGTGTTATGGAAAGCTGTGTAGCAAATTGTTCTTCTATATATGCTTGCTTGAAAAACAGTATTGATAATAATAAAATATATTTTTAAAATTCTTTCAGAGGAAACACACAACAAAATACGTGCAATCGTAAGTTGTTTCATATTTTTACTGTTAATAATTTCATCTTTAGTTTATATTAGTTGTTTATATTATCACGCGCTTGAAAACATTGTTGCCCTCGCTATTGGTCGTACTTAAAACTTTATTATCTTCTTTTCCTATCGATAGCAAATAAAATAGTGTATTAGCAAAGTACAAAACCCATATGAATTTAAATATTTGATTGTATTTTTAAAGTTTCCTCCAATAAATGCCGAAATAACAATATGTCTCTACAATTTTTTAATCTGTGCATTCAAAATACTCTTTCTCTCTCTCTCTCTCTTGTTCTCTCTCTCTCTCTCTCTGTATAAATATATGAATATATATATATATATATATATATATATATATATATATATATATATATATATATATATATTATATATATATATATAGTTATGCGTAGTTATCTATAATCACATTGATATTATTGTAAAGCTATTGTGCTTTGATTAATCCTCCTAGCAGCAAATATGGACCCGATAATTCCAGGAACAAGTGAAGTCCAGGCATTGCAATCCGAGTAAGCATTTAATAGAAAATAGAGAGAATATAGATGAGTGATTGGTTATTTAAAACACAGTATCAATACTTAAATAAAATGGAAAAATAATATTTTATGAACATACTCTTAAATGTGGGTTTTCATTTTGCTGTAATTGATGCAGTTTTTAAAAATAGAATTTATCCTAATTGTTATTCTATCAGTACCCAAAATGGAAAGAAATGCAGCTTTCCTTCGATGCATATGGATGTAGTTGTGTCTTTATGGCAATGATTCTTAACCTGTTTGGATGTACTGAACCCTATCAGTTTATATGCGCATTTACTGAACCCGGCTTAATAGTTCTATTTTCCTTTGGGTTCGATCCAACCCAGGTTAGGAAGCACTGCTCTATGGGAAAGATGCACTGGGGATTGGATGGGTGGGTATATCAGATGTGAACAAAAATGTAAAGTGTATAAAGCAGGAAAGTTGGTCGGTGTATGTGTGTTGTGTGTGTGTTTGTGTCCGTGTGTGTGTCCGTGTGTGTACATATGTGTGTGTGTGCACGGTCTTAGATAAAAAATAATTATTTTACCCAGGCTTTTAAAAAAGTATTGGTAGGGTTACAATGTCGAACTCTGCGTTTCAGGAATCCCGCCGATATAAATCTCTACAAAATCAGCTCTTCTGTACTACTGCTTGGTACAGTGAACAGCAACAAGGAACTGTTGAAGAGATCTATTCTTCAGAGAGAGTATCATATAATGAAAACGGACGACAAGAAAAGTATTGTTGATACAAAGGATAAAAATGTAATACTTGAAGTCAGTAAGAAAGTTCTTCGAAGCTTGCCCCAATTTTCAATGCCAGACAAGAATAAAATACAATTACATTACACTAAATGTGACGATCAAGTTTTCAAACTTGTGGATGGGCCTGTGTATGATACAAATAACATCAACAAATTTATTGAAGACATGAAATCCTGTCTTTCCTTGAGCCAAGAAGGATTTAATGCTATTATTGTGGCTTTTACACTTGACCGAGCAAAGGATTGTAATTCTTTAATAAACATGCTGCATAGTAATTTTGGGATCAATGTAAATACTCTCATTTCAGTTATCATTTATGAAAATGAACTAAAAATTGGTAAGGGCGTCGAAGGAGATTACGCACAAGTTAAAAGTGTCTGTGGAGACAGGTTGCTGAGGTACAACATCGAGAACCACATCCAAGAAATCAAACACTTGATTTCTTGTGTTAGCCAGATGGAGTTTAATTGGAGCAGTCAGCCGTTATGTATAAAAAACGAACGGTCGCTGCTATACAGCGAATGGGAAGAAATACTAAAAGACATTTGTTTAATGCTAGAAATGGTTTTAGATAATTCGCAGACATTGCATGACGAAAGTAAAAAATGTGTTGATCTGCTGGTAATGTTATGGAGAAAACATCAAGCCTTCGCTAAGCAAGAAATAGATACAGATGATGATGATGATCAAACAAAAAAAGATGAATTCAATTCAAATAATAAGCACACTATTAAGATGGGTAATAGTATTATTGAAGACGTTACATATGTAATTGAATGTTTTCGAATCATCTATTCTGTATCTGAGCCAATGAGAAGATGTAAAGAAATATTAATACCGTCTTTTAAAACAAGTTATCAAAACTTCCATGATTGGTACGTAATGTCTGTAATTAAAGACAAGGAAAATTTGCTGGACAGCAATTTAAAAATGAAGCTGTTTAACTTAATGAAGAAATGATCGATGGAAATTAAGTAATGAACTGATGTTTGTCTAGTGTAATGATTAAAATTTAGTTAACACTTTTATTTTGTTTCTGATTCTGCTTGTATTGAAATTAAAATATATGTTGAAAAATACATGCCTTTTTTTCTGCAATGCTTGTGTATTATTTATAACCATGCATTGACTGCAAAATGAAAACACTTGTAAATATTACGGTATCAATGTAGTATATTGTATAAAGGGTAGGAATAATATAAATAATTTATAAATAATGCCAAATAGCATTGATTCGATTATTGTTTTGTATAATTTCATCTTTTAATAACGATTGTGTGAGTTTTTTTAGTCGATATGCTTAGAGATTATGTTTACAAAGTGAAGTAGATATTTCCTTTACAAAATAACATGGGCACGAAATAGTATTATTATTTATTACTAGCCGAGTTGTAATGCAAGTAGGCCTACTGCTTTCACCGAGATCAGTAAACAGGAATGAACTGTGCCTTATTTTTGTATTGACTAGTTTAAGCTTGAATTTTTTAATTTAAATATTTGGGTAGCTGAGAAGAAAAATGCTAATGAAATTGATTTCATAACCCATAATTAGATACTATTTTGAACAGTTAATAATTAGTAATTAACACAGGCTAGAGTTAAATGTATGCATAATTTAGAAGTCATACCTACAATTCCCCCCACCCCACCCCACCCCCCACCTCAGACCCACCTTTGGTTAAATAAATAATTGGAGGACATGTGTGAGTTACGCTCAGGAGTTGAATTAAATTTTGATGGGCTTTACTATACTTAATAATTTTAAATTTATTTTCTCCTTTCTATGTTTTGATCGTGACTAAATTATGTGAGCTAGGTGCTCATCAGAGCAGGGTGGACTCAGGAGCATCCTACAAACGCGACCCATGGATTGTAAACCCTGGAGTAAAATAGTACCTTTAGCTATAGATTTACAACCTAATAACTGGAAAACTTCTCAACAGCATAAAGCATAGCCAAGTAGGTTTGTAAAAAGCAATCGTATTAGAAGTAATAAAAAGTACAAAAATCAAAGAAGTACGTTTTTCTTTTATCAAGTTTGATCGCAAAATGTAACATTAAAAACGATTTGAATAAACCAGAATATCAAATTGTGTAAAAGTGGAGCCTCTAAGTGAAGGTACCACGGAGTATAAGAAACCAGCAAATAACCGTCACGTCTTTTATACACGTTCACTAAAGCATTTCTTGTTACCAAATTTTTCTATAGAAAACACCTTTCAACCGTGTTCTATAAAGACTAGCTTAGTGTGTGATATGTGCAACGGTAAAAAAATCCATTGAAAAGACTTCTCTCCTGAATATCAAAACGATTTCCACAAAAATATCGATTGACACAGTCGGTCTCTCCACCCCCCCCCCCCCCCCCCCCCACACACACACACCCCGTTCAGTTTAAAAAGTATATCTTTTTACCCTAGAGTAAAAAGTTAAGGTTACCCGTTTATATTCGTGTTCTAAAGATTTTCATATCCCTGAATATGTTATTCTCTCTACCATTTCTAAACATACCGTGTGTGAACTAGACTAACATCAGAACACAGAAAAGGTAATTATTTATCAATTGTTAACCGAATTTTGTTTGTCAAATTCTTTCAAAAATTATAGTTTTATATCATAGTGTATTTTTTATAGAACGACTAGTATATTTTCTGCATCTCTATTTATACTGAACAAGATGTCTGACTACATATTTTAATTTCTTGTTTTACACGCCTCTTCCGCCTAGTTTGTAATTACGAATGCACACAGGAATGGGATGGGGGGGGGGGGGGAGGTCAGAAGGATTGTATTCAAACTTTGTGCGAAATCAAATTACCCTGACAATATGACCCCACCCATTCGACTCCATGATAATGGCCTTCGACCAATTACACGGAGTTGTCCGGTCACATGACATCTATTTAGTTTTTTAATTTGTCTTTCGTCAAAGTACTTGAGTCACTACAGCATCTGACACTATAACTCGTACGGTCACAAATGGAGCAGGTGAAGTAGAGTTCACCTTGTTCTATGATCACCGCTTATAAACGGATGTTGTAGTCAGCACTACGCCCATCCGCCTTTACTTTCCCTAACGTGAGTCAGGTTCCCATCAGAGCTGGGTGGACTGAACGAGCTTCGATTAACTTTAGAATACCCCCCCCCCCCCCATGAGCATAGAAGTTTACTTTGTTAATCCACCAACAGCTTATATTAAAAGGTACGCTTCTTTTGAAATTTTAGCACTAACCGAACGTATTAAACAGTCGGTCTTTTATGGACGTATATATATATTTTGTTTTTCCAATTATAATGAGTGCTTATGTCGTTTAATTATAAATATGGGTCTATGATATTGAAATGTCACAATGACACCCCCCCCGCGACATGTCCTTCTTGACATTAATCACCGGAGTAATTTCTCCCTTGTCAATTACCCCCTCCCCACCCTCCTGAAAAAACATGGCTTTAACCCTAACCCTAGCATCAAACACCAACCACAACATCTAATCATTACCCTGACTAACCCTAACCATATTCACAAGGGTTTAATTGCTCGGGGGGGGGGGTAATGTTGGGAAGGGAAATAGGTCCAGGGTGTAAATACACCAAAGGCAATACTGACTTTGTCGACCGTAGATGTATGTTAAATCATCTAAAAGTCCAGTTTAACCACTCTGTATAACCAGAAGCCAGTTTTATTTATTTTCTACTACACCTTTAAGCTTGAGTCGCTTTGAAAAAACTTAATGGCGCCCAGGAGTCAGGGGTAGGTAACTTGCTACACCATAGATTAAAGAATGAATCAATTTTCCTGCCAAGTAACATAAGACGCTCAGTAAACGGTGATTGTTCACTTCACTGTGAAGTTTAAAAACAAATATTTAGATTAATTATTAAATTGCTGTAAAAATCAGTGGCGTAGGCGGGAGGGGGGGGGTTAGGGGGGTTAAAACATCCTCCCCGTGGACCCTTCTGTAAAAGAAAATTTATGTTCATATAACCACTGTTACTTATTTAAATATATATCTTAATCAGTATATATGTATAATTATATATTATATCAGAATATGTATATTTATATATGTATGTTTAGAACAGTCATCTAAAAACTGACGCTATGTTCACTCTGAGTTGGTTATTCCCCCCCCCCCCCCCCACCTCACCACCTAACCGCCAGAATGGGACAGGTCGTAATTAAGTAAAGTGACATTAATGTTACACCTACGTATACGCTGGGTAAGATAATAGCCCTTAAGTTAAAAGAAAAGATGTGAATGAAGTGGAACCCCCTCCCTCCTCCCCAACAACCCACCCCGAGCGCGTAATGAGGTGCCAAAGTACTATGCCGACAGAATAATAGCTTTTGAAACAGGTAAAACTATGTGCACATTGTTTTTGCAATTACCAGTAAAGAGGTGTGAGAGCAATACAGTGATCTAACCCATACCTTATCATTATGTTTAAAAAATGATCTTTAGAGTACACAAAAAACAGTAGCTAATTATAAAATGTATGATCTGAACTGCAAGAAGAATATTTTTGTTTATATAGGCTATTTTTCAGAATGTTCCACCTATTAGATTTAGTTTTTTTTTAATTATATTGAAAAGCGTGCTTTTGTAAAAGAAAAATTATGATTTAAAAAACATTCATTATGCTGTAATATTTTAGCAATAATACTTAATTCTGATTGTAGACAGCATATTTTTATAAACACGAATAGTGTTAAACTACTTTATTACATACTAAAGTTAATATTGATTTGTTTTAACATTTACAATTAAAATATATATATATATATATTGATGGAAAAAATTGAACCCCCCCCCCCTCATGAGACGATCGATCCTAGCTACGCCACTGGTAGAAATATTTACATAAGTGTGTAGTAACATACAATGTTAGACAAAAATTGACTTTGACATAACACAGCCTGCTATTCGTGTTACTAACAATTTGTTTTAATGTACTGCGTAACAACTTAGACATAATTTTCTTTTTGAAATAAAACACGTATGAAGTGAATTGAGCATTGATATTTGTATTGCTACTGCCCTGTTTGATATAGGATACTGGACACAAGACTTCTATGTATTTATACACCGATTTACAAATATTCCACCTTCACTGCCGTACTTAAGCCTATTTTCCCAATAACACTAGCATTATGGGTCCACACACACACGCAGTAGTAGCATGTATTGGTGTCCCAAGTCATTTGGCACATTCAATAACACACGGCTTTATATTCTTCAGAGCTCTATGGCGTTACAACATTTTATCTGAGCTATATAACTATACCGCTATACCGTAGTTGGTATTGATTTCTTGTTTCTTTGGATACCCATAACACATTCATTCAGGGCAAACTTAACCTTCCCGTTTGTTGTCCTCAAAACACTATCCTGTTCTAAATATCCGATATTATACAGACATTCACTCCTGCAAAGTTACTTTCTATAAAAACGGCTGACGAAAACCTGCTGTTGGTAAAATGAATGTTAAGACCGTTTTGAATATTTTAAGTTATCTGAAACAAATCAAACCTTAGTTTAAAGCTAAACTATTAATTTAAAATTGAGGCTCTGAAAAACCTAACCCATTGTTAAATCCAAAGCCAAATTCAAGGTTTAAATTAAAATATTTCTGTATTTCAGCATAGACAACATGAAATCGAATATGTACCCTACCATCTACTTGCTTGTATTTGTCTTCACAGGTTATATTCTTTTTTTTTTTAAATAAATCATGAAACATTGGTGAAACTACATGAATAATAACTTAAACTCTCAATTGAGCATTATTAAAATATCCTTTTCAGCTCTATTTTTTAATGTATGAATACATTTATTGATTAGAATATATGTAGCTGAAGTCAATGTAGTGTTATTTAGCCGTTTGACACAAAAGATCGGATTGGCATATTTTATAGCCTGTAAAGCATAACAATACAATTTCAAATCAATCCAAAATTATTTTTGCCTCATTATATGAACAGTAATTTTTTACTTATTGTTATAAATAATTTGTTGACTCTTAACTTGTGATTTCAGAATCTACTTCAGGGGCAGCAACCTGTGATCCAGCGGAAGAGGGAAAACCCTATGAGCTTGAATTTACAACGGCAAATTTACCCAAAGAAACGCAAATGGTCATGTGGACAAAAGACGACATTTTAGTAACTTGTCCACTCGAAACTGGTGATTGTAATAACAATGACATGAATTGGTTAACAGGAAGGGTGGAAAAGCAAAATGAGTTTGTGATATTTTATCTACTTATCAATTTATGTCTCTAGAGTTACTCCACACCATGCTAATGGATATTGGAAGTTGAGTACATCAATCACTAATGTTTTATATTACTGCAACTTACTAGTATACAGTAAGTATTTCTAACAAGCAATACTTTATTCATTGTATTCATAGCTCTGTGTAGATTTATATTTCATTATTAGCAGAGAGCCCAAGCTGCGCTACGCGCTTGTGGTTGTAGCACGTCCCTTATGTATGCGTGTGGATATTCCTTCATAATTTTGATTGGGAAACAACCTTTCAAAACAAAACCGCGATTCCCTTAATCCGAATCAGAGTCATAAAAATTATGATGCTGTTGCTTTCTCAAGCATAATAAAATAAATAATTAAACGAAACAACAAAAATATAGCAATGATTTAGATTTATTTTCGTTCTTTGATATTTTCCTCTGTCCACTTTCTGGGTGGGTACATTTTAATTAAAAGAATTTACAATGAATGCTTAGGTACTGTATCAATGACACCTGAGTGATTAGCTAACGAGCTATCATCATTGCTAGGAACTCTCATATCAAGTGATGAAAATATTTTGTATTATTTAGCATAATTTCCGTGTTTTAATGAAATTACATCCTACTTCAACCTATTGCAATGTTACCACATAGAAATAACAAACAGTTATAACATAAAATCTATAGCAGAAACTGATAATGCATTAAAACTCAATTATTGGTTGTGATTTTATAGGCCTGGATATTATAATCTACAATCGAGTTTCTAGGACATACCTAATAGACCTAACATATGGCTTTAGTCTATATATCGCTTGTATTATCGAATTAGATGACTGATAATAGTATTTGGACCTAATAGAAACAACAAACAGTTATATCATTAAGACTATAGTGGAAAGCTAATAATGCATTGTAGATTTTAAAAGTATTTGAATGTATGTAAAGTATTATTTTCAGTCTTACTCGAATGGTTACTGGATGCAACTTTAATATATTTAGTCTCAAATTGATATTATTTTGGCTAAGTGGCATCGGAACCAAGATGCCAAATTGTGTGGAATTCACTGATTTAGTAATTGTCTAGTCTATGTGTATTAATGAAACTGTATGATAGTTAATCTTGTATTCCAGAGGTTGTTAAGGAATCAAACACAAAGGACCCAACATATTTGTTTAAAAACCTAGAAATTACATGCACCCATATTAATGTCCTAAAAATTAATCGCATAATACTTATACTGTTATTTTGTAATCGCAGGTAAGCCCAAAGATATTTCTTGTGATTTAAATTGGTTGACCCACAGTTTAAACGTGGAATGTAGAGTCACACGACTCTTTCCGGAAGCAATGGTAAGTGGATTAATGTATAATTATGCCTCCAAACAGTATTATTTGTTTTCTTTAATTTCGTTTAGTTATGTTTATAATCTACAGTAGAAGTACATATATAATCTAACGCATACACCGACAAAGATTAATACTTGCATTTTATATGTTGACTATGCATTCAATGGACCTCAACTAGTCAAAAATAATCCTTTCATCACTATTCGTCAAGTTTGCTTTTTTGTCGGTCATAAACACAAATAAATATTTTTAAAATTAAGATTGAAAAAACTACAAAACATGTAATATTTTAAGAATAAATGACATAGTGCAATTGAAAATAGCTTTATTATGTTTAAGGATACATTTCTATTTATTTTCATCAAGAATAAATTATAGTCTCACTTACGAAAGACAAACATTAATTGATTGTACAGAAAATCTTTGATCGATCTTCAGAAAACTCCACCTTGTAGTAATTTTTACTTAAAAATTTGCAATATTTTAATAAAATTATACATTTTAAAGTCAGTAAATAAAAGCATTTGACAAATGCAGTAGACAAAGCTGTAAACAAATCAATTAGACTAAAGCATGAAAGGCAGAACACACAGGCGGTGCGCGGACCTTTGACAACAGATGCTTTGACCATAGGTGGTTTGACCACAGAGGGGCTTTGACCATAGGGGCTTGGGCCACAGCGGGGCTTTGAACATAACGGGGCTTTGACCATAGGGGGTTTGACCATATATTTTTTTCTCAGCACAGGGTCTTTGATCACAGGTGGGTACAATGCGGGCGTTTGATAACAAGCGCTTTGTCTTACATGGTGCGGATTAATTTGAAAAATTGGAATCAAATATACACGATTGGCGATAGTGTAGTACGAACAAATAACATTCTCCCCTCCAGTGTGGTCACCTAACAATGTAGCGTTTCATTGAAGGTTTACAGATGGACTGCACACGTCAAAAGACAACTTTCTTGCAAGGTGTCTCATGTGCTAGCTACCCAGCTGATAAACTATACAGAATGATGCACAAAAAATTACAACGTGCTGTTCAGACATATGGTCAAACAGATGTAATGATATATTTGCGTGCTATAGCACATATGTCATTACGTTAACCATAAAAGTATTACTTCTTTGACTATGCTGCTCGCATGCTTTTTACAAGCTTTTATTTAACTCGCTTCCTCTGTCATCAGTCGTCAGTCTAGATAGAATCGCCGGAGTGAAAATTCGGTGGTGAGGGGTGGAAGCAGGCGTTGTGACTGAAATAGCAATGTAAACAGAAAGTGTTATTTCAACGCCAAGGGTAGACAAAGGTACAGAATATAGTCCAAGTTAAGACAGAACAGACAGACCCGACGGGTTCCGAACCTACCACTCCTCACGGCACCGAATCGCCTCGCCTTCCATGCATCAAGTCAGACGTGTAACCGATTCTGCCAATCAGCTCTACAAAAATAAAGCTTTCATGGCAGAGCACAATCACAACCTATGCACGAAAGACGCGGGCTGGCGTGACCTTTGAACCGCGAATGGGACTGACCGTTAGCCTCAAACACAACAAGGACCATTATTCGACCAAACAGGCGACACAAGTATAGGGACGACGATACAGACAAATAGTAGCTTCCTTAAATTATTATGAAAATTCGGACACTTCTACTTGACCGATACGATTCATATTTGGCACGTGGGTCAAGACATGAAGACAATGCAATATGAAACTAAATTTGACTTCATTGGTTGCCTAATTAATTTTTTATGAATTAATTAAAATTTGGACCGAATTAGTAGGCATGTCTATCCAACCACACCACACTCGTCATCACGTTTAATAGCTGCTCCATCACGTTCAGTAGGCGCGCCATCACGTTTAGTAGGTGTACAATGGTTTTTAGTCATTTAACTCTATTGTAAATAAAACATGTAAAGTACTGAAACATTTTTGCATAAAAAAACGTTTTTATAACAAGCTTTTATGTAATAATGCACTAAAAAGTAGATAATAAATTATAGACTACTATTTAAATAACTATAAAGAAAAGCGTGGGTCACTATAGTATCTATTGGATACCTTTACTAATGTTAAGGAAGACACCCACGCTTTTCTTTATAGTTATTTAAATAGAAGTCTATAATTTATTTTCTACTTTTTAGTGCATTATTACATAAAAGCTTGTTATTAAAACGTTTTTTATGAATTTTATTTATCCTTAATGTATGCTATGTATTTTCATGTACATCTACATTCTTTATTTGTGAAACATTTTATGTCTCATTATTTGTGTTTCATTTAAACTTAAAATAAATCTCTGAGGCCTGGCACCAGCCATAATGTGGAGACTAAAATATCGTTATAGACTTTTTTTAGTACATGTTAATTTCAATTAATGGATTCTCAGTAAACATGTATAAAATCGTATGAATTGTATCATAAATTTTAATCAAATAACAATTTCTAATTTCGATTTTTTTAAATCTATATATTTTGGTTGAACCCCCCCCCCCCCAGTGGTCAAAGCTCCGCTGTTGTCAAAGCCCCGCTGTGGTCAAACCCCCTATGGCCAAAGCCCATCTGTGGTCAAAGCCCCGCTATAAACAAAGCCCCTGTGGTCAAATCCCCTATGGTCAAAGCACCTAAGACCATAGAGGCAGTAGACAGAAGCGTCAGACATAAGCAGTAGTAAAAAGAAATAGAGTACACAAAATCCTTCATAATTCATACTTCAAATGTATTTGTTTAGATTCACCCAAACTAAGCAAAATGTTAATAAAAATCTTATACAAATATTCCTACATTATACGAAAGATCAGCTCATAATAACTGTAAACATTTTTTCACAGATGATTGTCAACATGAACAATACACAGTTTGGACCCATTTCATGCACTAAGGACAGACTCCCAGAAGATACAGTTTATTATAACGCGACATGCAGCACACAGTTCACTCATCAACAATTACATTTAAAAATAGATTTATTTCAATTCTTCATTTACCCAAACATAATAGCTTTCAATGGCAATAGAAATATCGGCATCAATGCTTCAGCAACATTATATTCAGGTAGTGTTTGCATATACAATTATTTGTATAGTACCTGTATGTTTGTTATAATCTAAACCACTTTCTTAATTGAGCACACTGTACCTTTTTTTTTCAGTGAACTGCTGATTGTAAATAATCTTGGTTTAATGGTTTAGATGAACATCATATTATGTTTTTTATTAGTTTGCAAATTATTGATTCGGCAAAGTTTTAAAATAATTTTAGACAAGCGTGCCTGATATGAAAATCTTAAGTGTACGATAACTATTCTCTGTAATAGTGAGGTAGAATACAGTTCAACGACCGCCCAGGTGTCAGAGACGTAGAGGGTCGCTCTCGGGAGCCCCCGGTTACATTACCGCAGGAGGCGTCAAGTACGGCCCTATTTCGGTTTAATCATAGAATGGTGTGTACCAACGTGTCAATATAGTAGGATGCTTCTTAAGAATAACGTAGGAGCCATAGTACTCTCATGATAGCCCGGGGCTCTAAATTGCACCCTGCCAGGGCGCCGGTGGACACGCCTGATTCGATTTATTCAACGATTATAATACTACATCTTATCTATATTCTATCGCACTATTTAAAACGAACGTATGCGCCATAGCGCTCACGGAATAGCCTGGTGCGCCAAAATCGCAACCTGTCTGGGCACCGACGGACACACCTGGTACAATATAGTAAATGATTATTGTTGCCCATCGTGTCTTTCTTGTATAGCCTTTTTAATGATGAAATTAGGCGCCATAGCGCACACAGGGAAGCCCGCGGCGCTTCGGGTCACACAACTGCCGTGGCCTCGGAGGCTGCGTCGTTTGCAGTTTTACCGCATAGTATAGTAGCACTCCTACACGCGTGCCACGGAATTTGAAAAGAGAGTTCGAGGATAGCCCGGGTTAAATTGTATGCTCATGATTCAGTTTAGTGAACGACTAATATACTTATACATATTCTATCGTACTCTTAAAACGAAAATATTAACCATAGCGGTCAAGGGATAAATAAAAATCGCACCCTACTGGGCCTTTGGCGAACGCGCCTAATTCAGTTTAGTCAAAGCACGGTTCACAACGAACACTTCCTCAGGGGCGCTAATCACGGCACCTGGCTTGGTTTAATCATCAAATGTAGTTGGCAGCCTTGACAATATCGTAGGGTGCTTCATAAAACTTACGTATACGCCATAATGCTCAAAAGGATAGCGCAGGGCGCTAAATTGCATCCTGTCAGTGTGCCTGATTACGTTTAGTGAACGTCTTCAAAACCCTATATTATGCATTGTCTGTCACACTATTTAAAGCGAATGTTGGCGCTATAGTGCTAATGAGATAACCTAGGGTGACAAATCACATCCTACACTGGAGCCGGCGAACGCGCCTGAGTCAATTTAGTGAGCGACCATAACGCCACATCTTATCCATGATCTATCGCACTGTTTAAAGCAGACGTAGTCTCCATTGCGCTGACGGGTGCCAAATCACAGCCTGCAGGGACACCGGAGGTCGCGCCGGATTCGAAATAGTAATCGATTATTGTTGCCCATCGTGTCTTTAGTGTTTAGTTTTTTTAAAAACGATCGTAGAGACATGTTGCTCACAAGAGAGCTCGGTCACTTCTGGTCGAGCAATAGCCAGAATAATCAGATCGCGCCTTGCCGGAGCGCCACCCCTGCGAGTTTTCGCAGAAACCTCCCCAGGAGTATTCTTCCTAAAGTTTCATGGCGTTCGGATGATAGGTGTGGTCATGCATAAAAGACAAACAGACACACAGACAAACATTGTTTTTGATGAATATAGTTATAGATTACCCTAAGGCAGGGGTCGGCAACCTTTTGGGACGGAAGAGCCAAAAACTGTTTTTAAAGAGCCACTAACATTTTTATTTCAATATTATGATATTTGATTAGGAATATATATATATATATATATACATATATATATATATATATATATATATATATATATATATATATATATATATATATATATATATATATATATATATATATACAGCTTTAAGTATGAAATAATATTTATTGAAATAAAAAATACACATGTTTCGCAGAAAATGTATTGAAGTATTTTATCTAGCTCTGCTAGAATAATAACATCAGTAATTAAAGTATATAACTGTAATTATTCAATACTATTTACAGCAGTTTCGCCTTGCATGCCTTTTGAAAGCTTGTTTAAACCTGGCTCATAACGTGTTTTCAGTTTCAGCACTCCAAATGCCAACTTCTTCACTTTACTGTAGCATCCTGCAAGACTATTCCATGCTTCACATAGTAGGGCCTCAACTCGCGGCATTTCTGTTAGAGATGTCAAGTTGTACAGCGAAACGTGCATGTTTTACTGGACCTCCAAATCATCTAACTTGCTCTTGAGATCTGTGAACTTACCGCTCCACAAATTGTTTGGTTTTCAAATCTAGTAATTTAATTTAAGCGAACCAGCATCAATTCCAAATAGCTCACAGTTAATCTCATTTATTTTTGTATTGAGAGAATCTACTATGAATGTCAGAGTACTTGCATTTTTTAATTGCTCAATATCGCAGTGAACCCATCCTTTATTTTGTTTATAGTAATGCTGAAGTGATTATGTTAATAGTAGCTTTGGTTTTATCGTGATATTATTTTTCAGATTTTTCGAAATAAAGTAATTTACCGCTCTCCGGCTCTTCAACAAAATGAAGTTATTTTTTTTTTCGAAACAATTATCTTCTTCAAGCAAGGCATAGGCCGCGTTTTCCTTTCCATGCAGTCTTACCTTTAGCTCGTTTAGCTTCTTTGTGATCTCCACAATGAAGTTGAATGTTGCAATTAGGGATAGACAAGTTAATAGGAAGTACATTGAAATATGGCGTAACTAAATATTCTAATAGAATAGCTAGCGTTCATTACAGAGTGTTGCAGAACAATATTTTTATGAGTTTTGAAAATAAAATAAACAAATGTTAATATTTGTTCATAGAGCTGAAGAGCCGTATCTCAACATCAAAAGAGCCGCATGCGGCTCGCGAGCCGCAGGTTGCCGACCCCTGCCCTAAGGTCCTCAATTTGCATATAAACTGTATGCATTTATTATACTTAATCAATGTCTATTCCAATAATTTATTATCAGATTCCATTGTATTCTTTAAATTGTAAAATGAAATAGAAAATGTAGATACCATACTTTAAATAATGTCTAAATATAACAAGCAGACATTAGTAAAAAAACAAAATCAAAATGCATTTTTCTTAATATTTCACTTCACTTTAGTACCCACTATTCTTGTGATGAAACAATGCAGCATAAACACGGAAATAATAAATTGCAGCTGTAAGAGTTTGGATAAAAAAGTTTTACAATTTGATTGGTTTGTTAACAACAGTAAAATAGACAATAAACATAACACTTACGTCACTAGCAGACAAGAATCTAGAGGTAAGAGTTAGATAAGTAATTACAATTAGATTGTGTATTATTTGTAAGATTGATTATATACAGTGGCGTAGCCAGGATCGTCTCAAGGGGGGCGGGGGTTAAACGAAAATAGAATTTTTTTACAATATAAATATTTTATATTTTATATTTGAATAGATGTCCTGAATATAATTACAATGTCAAATAAAATTTTAGTAGGAAAATCAAACATGATATATTTATAATCCATTAAAGTAGTAGTAATATTAAGTTCTGACCAATTTTTTTTTTTACATTTTAAGAGCTAGAAATTGAATGCAAGCCACTTATCGTTTCTAAACGTGAAAAAAGTACGTATAATTCCTTTTCAATGGAAGCATAAAAAAAATTCATAACATTTAAAATTTAACCGATGTCTAGTAGCTTGTAATTGATATATATATATATATATATATATATATATATATATATATATATATATATATATATATATACATATATATATATATATATATATATATATATATATATATATATATATATATATATATATATATATATATATATATATATATATATATATATGAAATACACATTTAATCTTCCTGTTACGATAGAATGTGAAAACAGCACTGAGACAACCCTTGTTGCGCTATTGGTGATTACAAGCGTGCTGTTGGTGATAGCCGTTGTGCTAATTGTACTATACCTTGTTTATATAAAAAGAAGTAAGACAAATTATATTTTTAACAAGTAAAATAAAATATATTCAATCTATTATTACGTTAATTATTTATTTATTAAAATCTAATTTTTTTATTATAATATAGTATAAGGAATTGGATATAATAAAGATAAGGGGATATGCAACATTTTTTGCTACTTTTTGTATTTTTTTACCATTTAAGATCTAAATCATTTTGAATACTATTACCATTTTTGGCACATGAAAGGAAGTATTAAACAGCAAAAAGGGTTTAAAACAATTTTGGGTATAATCGAAACCTAAAAGAACCTCAGACATTTTGAATTTTTTGGTACTTTTTTAAAATACTAAGACTTATTATTTATGCACTTATAGCAATCAAATTGCTGATGACGGATAGAAAAGGTTTCGTAAGGAGCTTGTAATATTGAGAGAAAAATTATTATTATTTAATTAACAGGGTTATAAAAATGGTATTTTAAACATCCCTTTTTTCCATTAAGTCTATTTTTTTAGTAATACAAAAAATGGACAAAGTATCCAAAAAGTGCAAGAAACCCGTCTTGACAAAAAAAATCACAAATCTGGTGATTTTATAAGGAGCGTATCTCCTTAATATGGTAAAAACTTGTAAAAAAAATCGTAATAAAAAATAACTGTTTTTAAAAATTCTAACTGTATTTGATAGTGCACGGACAACTCCTTAGACGTGGGTGTGTATTGTTTTGGTAAGCAGTCACATTCAATATCATTAGCTATTGCTATAAACTATATTAAATTATATATATATATACATATACATATATATATATATATATATATATATATATATATATATATATATATATATATATATATATATATATATATATATACATATATACATACATATTCAGAGAGGAAAAACAAGAGTCGGAAAAATGAAAAGTATTTGATCAAATAATTAAAAAATAACAAGTAATTAACTAATTTAATTTGATTATAATATAAAACTAGGAACACATTTTGTAAACCTGATTGCCAGTCTACTATAGGAGAATTTTCACCAGAAGCTCCACAAACAGAATTAACGGAAAAATGTATTGATGCTGCACGTCCTTTACTTCAACCAGAGTATTTGACAAAAGTTTTTTTTTCTCACATTCTATTTCAATCTTATGATTAAAGCTGTATATTTTTGTATTCTATAAAATCAATATATATAATGATACATATATATATATATATATATATATATATATATATATATATATGTTAATATATCTATCTATATATATAAAAGGCAATGTATGTTTGTTTGTTTGTTTGTTTGTCTTTTATGCATTACTACACCTCTTATCACATCGCCGTGAAACTTTGGGAAGTAGTTGAGAATATTCCTGGGGAGGTTTCTGCAAAAAAAATTCAAATTCGCAGGGGTGGCACCCCGGCAGGGCGCGATTTGTTTTTCTCTATATACGGTTTATAAAAATAAAAAGTTGATTTTGCTTTGACATCGTTCATCCGATAGCCATGAGACTTTGGGAGATCATTATAACACTCTAGGGATGGGTTCTGTAAAAAAATTTAATTTCGCAAGGGCGACGCCACGGGAGGGTGCGATTTTCCTATATATATGGTATATAAAAATAATAAAAGTGAATTGCAGTGACACCATTCATCCGATAGGCATGAAACTTTGGGAAGAAGTTGAATTTGTTCCTGGAGAGGTTTCTGCGCTAAAACATTTTCAAATTCGCAAGGGTGGCGCCCCGGCAGGGCGCGATTTGTTTTTTCTCTATATACGATATATAAAAATAAAAGTCGATTTTGGTTTGACACCATTCATCTAAGAATCGACCATTAGTAACGCTAACATATTGCATCAGTCACACTGATGTTTAAAACGCGTCAAATAATTTAATTACGTGTTAAATAACAAATTCTGTTCCATATTATTTCGGTCAGTGATTATTGTACACTCAAGGTTTTCATGCGGTAGTGTAGGTAAACCCATGCCCTTATATTTATGATCCAAGCGCAGGATTGTTTACATTTAAATAACTCATTTTTAGAAAAGAAGGTCACGCGTCTAAGAACATATGATTGGTAACGCGTTGGTGATATCCTTCTAATATATTTCGTCAAACTTTCTTCTATCCCCGCGGCAACGCGCGGGGGTCGGGTACGCTAGTGTTAATATAATATATATATATATATATATATATATATATATATATATATATATATATATATATATATACATATATATATATATATATATATATATATATATATATATATATATATATATATATATATATATATATATATATAGAAGATCATCTGGCTAAGGACAAAGTCCGAATTAGAAGATCATGAGCAGATTTTGTTTTTTTTTATACCGTAAGAATTGCAGTAAATGTAGTCTTGGCCGCCGGTCAGTGATTGTGAAGATGCGATGGTTCGTAGTGATTTTCCTCAGTGCCAACGGGTGACAATGAGAGCAGTTTTTCGTGAAGAATTGAAAACTCATTTCTAGCTTATAGTTGTTTAAATACATCATGCCAACTGCAATGATGCCTCGGGGATTACCGCGACCTCTGTCAACATCTGGAATACGGATGCTACTAGTATCTTTCACTTCAGCTTGTTTAAATTTTGTTAGCACCTTGAGTTTGCAAGGTAGTATGAGCTGCTGACCTGTTTCCATGGTTCCTTGTTTATCGTGACATATTCTGCGAGTACTGTTCCCTCCATACCCTTCGTCTGCTTCATTGGCTATTCCGTATATTGCATTGACATCGTTGCCACAGGATCCACAAGAATGAGCTGCAATACAATATTTTTCACAAACTTCACATAATTTGTTGGCCTTATTATTGTCACGCAGCTGGTCTGGACGTTGCGCCACTGCAATAGATGTGTTAGCTGAGGATGTCGTTGCATTTATGGCAACCTCCAATTCTTGTTCAATGTTCTCAAGATCTTCCTCAGTAGCTAACTTATCGAGAGCCTCTCTTAGTAGATTTGAAGTACTAAGTCCCACTTTTGATTTGCATCCAAACAAGACTTCGTATGGCAATTGTTGGATTCCTTGATGAAAATTACGGTTTTTCATAAGAGCTGATTCATCTGTCTACATCCATGTCATCATCATGTTTTTAAAAATCTTGGTTGGCAAGCTCTACTGAACATTGGCATTGGCTATGCCTTGGTTTTTTTGTGAACTAGTTTAAGTTCAGGCCACAAATTCTTTTCCATTAGGATTGGGATTATTAATTTTGGCAGCCATCTGGTATGTCTATCTCTTGATCTGATGGTCCTTTTGGTCCATGTCGCATTGCATATAGTATGCTATACAAACAAGAGCCAAACAATACGTTACTCACAATAAAACAGCACCCAGAATAATAAAAACGCGATCAAAACTTAGTGTAGATAGACCATTGGACAGGACATCCCGGCCAGTCCGCGCATTGGCCGGCCAATGTACAAAATACGCTGTAAAGTTTAAGCGCTTCGGACCTTTGGCCAGCACGTCCCGGCCAGTGCGCGCATACTTCAGGCTTTGACCGTAACATATATATATATATATATATATATATATATATATATATATATATATATATATATATATATATATATATATATATATATATATATATATATATATATAAAGAGAGAGGAGAGAGAGAGAGAAAGAGAGAGATTAGGAGAAACTTTGAAACTTTGAAAATAGTTATTGGATAATAAGCTTACAATTTAGCCCATAACTAAAAAAGTACATATATTGGTGCTAGGACCACATTCAATGAGAGTACTCGCCAGGTTCCTATCGGAGAATCTTCTGTCGGAGCCCCAGTAACAGAAACAACGACAGAAACAGACGAATCTTCAACGGACCAAGCGTAATGTTTCATTGTTTCCTTTTATTGTAATTTGTTTTTATCTGTGGTATAAGTTTATTTCTGCCCATTAAAACAAAATGTGTTTGATTTTATAACTGTGTCTGGAGGAAGTGGAGACCAGTCAATACAAACAAAATAAAACAAGATTTTACTCTCATGGAATTTAGAACTTTTAAACTTAAACGCTTTATCTTTAACATAGATGTAAAATTATATAGTTTGAAGAATAATATAGGGTTATGTATTTAGTAAGTAGTGTATGCAGTAGCTCCGTTGTAATAATAAAAATACTAAACTATCGAACACTGTATTACAGGACTGTTTTCTCTAAAAATTCCCACGAAGTTACGACTACCATACTACTTATTGGTACACGTTGTAGTAACAAGGAACTTTTAAAGAGATCAATACTTCAAAGAGAGTATACGTTTGTGAGAGTGGACTCGATAGGACTATTAAAAGTAGACATGAATCAAATTGTAGACAAAAACAATAAAGAAATAATATTTGAAAACCCAATCCCAAGGCTAGGTGATTTCCCCATCTTTTCCCTACCAGACGACGATAAAATACAGATACACTACACTAAACGTAACGATCAAGTTATCAAACTTGTGGACGGGCCTGTGTATGATACAAAGAACAACAACAAATTTATTGAAGACATGAAATCTTGCTTGACTTTAACTCACGAGGGATTTAATGCTATAGTTGTTGCATTCACTCCTGACAAAACTAAGGATTGTAGTTTGATAATTGGCATGTTACATGACTATTTTTGTTTGGACATGAATTATGTTTTTTCCGTTAAAATATGTGAAAACAAAACAAAAAGAGTAAATGAATCGGACCCTGATTATCAAAAAATTATGAAAATATGCGTTGAGAGGCTTATTACATATAATATACAGTTTCACACAGATGGAGTTAAACCGTTGATGACACTTGTGAGTCAAATAAAGCAAACATGCACGAGTCATCTGCTGCGTACAAATAAGGAACATCTTATTCAAAACAGCGAACTCGAAGAAATATTAAAAGAAATGTGTTTACTGTTGGAAATAATCTCAGATGAGTCGCAACAAATGAATGCCGAAAATAAAGAACTTGTTGATTATCTTGTAATGTTGTGGGACAATTATCAAGAAAAAATATATAACGAAGAGTTGGACGATTCAAGAACGGTCAGAGCAAAAGAAAATAACAATAAGCATCTTAAGTTAAACACCGACGTACAAGAAGACGTCACACATGTAATTGAATGTTTGAGATACATTTATTTTGTACCTAAATCAACGAAAAGATGTACAATAAAATTAAATAAGTCGCTGAAACAAAGTTACCAAAACTTCCATGATTGGTACGTGAAGTCTGTAATAAAAGATAAGGAAAGTTTGCTAGACCCTAATTTGAAAATGAGGCTGTCTAAATACATGAGTAAGTCAACTACACAAATTAATTTGTAATACTAAATAAATATAACAGATTGTTTTCATAAAGCAAATGATAAAAACAAACTACATTTTTTATTTTAGCAATTAGTATTGGGCTTTGATGTAATGAAGATACAATTTATAATTCTCACATTGGGGTGAATGTGTTAAAGTGATGTTTGTTGTTTTAAAGTATGACATTAAGTACGAAGTGTAATAAACCAATGTAAAATAACCTTGAATTTTGGAGAAAGCTATCTAGGATTTGACTTTGAAAATTATGACAGAATGTCCGCTAATTTCTTATTTCGTGAGATGTTACGAGAGTTGTCCTGTAAGATAGTAAGGCGGCTTTTAGTTTTGTAAGATTTGTTTTTACTAAAATAGCACAGTGTGTGTATATAGCTTCTGCTCCTCATTACTTTTTGTTATAAACATTAGACTGGCTTGATATTCTTATACCACTCGTGTATATATTCATAACATAATTATTTAAAAAAAAAATATTTTTTAGTCTTTTAAAAAAGAGGTTAATTAGCCTCCTATACTTGCTGCATAACAACATTGATTGTATATCTTGTAATAAACGTGGTATAATGGTGCTACATGCTTTGATTTAATAGTTAATAGCTCTTTGGCAAGTAAGTTAAATTTATATATATATATATATATATATATATATATATATATATATATATATATATATATATATATATATATATATATATATATATATATATGTGTGTGTGTGTGTGTGTGTGTGTATGTGTGTGTTTGTGTGACCAAGTGATATAAATATTTCTTCTTTATTGTTGTTGTTGTTGTTCATGTTTAGTGTCTTGATTCCATCCTGCCGACAACACAAAATGTGACAGATGTGTGACGTTGTAAATAAGATTTGTGCGTCCCCTTTTCGCAGCACCCAAATTCGACAGAGTTGTCTAACCACCTGTTATGTAAGTATTCTTCCACGACAGGAATTCTGCCTCTAGGCCGTGGACACCTCGTTTGGAACTGACATATCCGATTCATATAGAGAATCACACTCTGACTGCAGATTCGAGATTGCAACACTCTATTGCTTCACGAATAATCACTGTTCAAAGAATTAGGCGAATTTCAACAGACCTCCATGTCACAGGTCAATCACAATCAATCATCAATCAAACACGCTGTATCTTAGCTGCAGTTATGGGCCACCATGGCCAAGGCCAAACACGTGTTTAGCTATTACCTTTTTGTCTTCGTCTTCACACGATCTCTGTACACAGCCGTTCTGTACATCTTTCACTGGCCTTCTGTCACGACGTTCTCTCGGAGTTTCAGCGCACTTACCCACATGTAGCACTGCTTATATACACATCAGACACACAGCTGTACATCTGGTGTAGTCAACAAGTTCTTTCAAGGTCAAAGTATTCTATTAGGGAATCGCCAATTTTGTTATATTTCGTAATGGTTAGTCCATCTGCCTACTGCATTGGTTACAAAACAATTTGTTATCGTCGAAATGTGACCTATGGTTGACAAATTAAATTCTATTTTAGTCACGCCACCTAACGCCACAACAATCTGTTTATATCATAGTTACTTAATAGATTGATTCGGCTTTGACCTTGTCGACAGACAACAACAACGCTGTTATCAATTGTGGTGTTGTAAACTTTCCACGGACCATACTATTTCACAAAAGAAAATGTTAATTTTTTGGTAAAATATTTAGATCTCTTCAAAAGGAATTTATATTTCTAATGATAAGTATAACTAAAGTAATGTACTGATTAAGAGACTGGGTAAATGATATTGTTATTTTTCCCCTTGATAGTTCATCGCAAAGGCAGGAATACAGCTAACCGTGATCAAACATTCGGCAGAACCAGTCCACCTAGCTCTGAAGGGTACCTTTAACTCACGTATGGGACAGTAAAGGAGGCTGAAAATAGCGCTGACCACACTATCCCATCATGTCCCGTGGTCACAGAAACATGTGAACTCTTTTACACTTGCCCCATGGACCATCGTGTTCGGAAGGGGAATCGCAATCTATAATAAAAGCGGGTTGGTGGTGTGTCAGTCCGTCATGGCTATAGATTTTGGAAGTCTCTCCCTGGGCGCGGACGGCTTGGAAAACTATATATATATATATATATATATATATATATATATATATATATATATATATATATATATATATATTTATATATATATAAATAAGAGAGAGAGATTACTAATCCTACTTTATGTGAAATAAAAAATCAATTAATGAATGTAAGCAACAATTATAAAAGCAAAACGACAATTATGGAGGTTTTGTTAAAATATTGCCTTGTAAGGATTATTTAAAAAAAAAAACACCAGCAAACTCGGTGTTTGAATTGGTTCATTTAGTGAGTTTGCGAGGATAGGATGAAAGACTATTCAACAAAAGACTGATACTGGCATACATATGTATGCATTGTTTGGTGAATAATTGATCAAGATTCATATAATGTTACACGTAGATCTAACTTATCCATAAGCTTTACCAGAATAAACTCTAAAACCCTAAATTTAAACCTACACCATCAGCAATATGAAGCCCATTTTTAAACAAAGAATGAACTGTTCGATCTTCTTATTACGGGACACCTTACCAGCCCGTTATAAACAAATTTTTGGAAAAAAAATATAATAGACAGCAACACTACCAAACAGAATATGTACACTAGACCACCCATTATAATTTGGATAACTGAGGGTTAAGTAAAAAATAATTCCCTTTCAAACCTGACGGTCTATAGGGCAAGTGAAGTAGAGTTCCCTTGTTTCTGTGACCTCGGCATATGAATAAATTGTGAGGTCAACACTATGTCCAGCCGCCTTTACTTTCCCTAACGTGAGTTGGGTACCCATCAGAGTTGAGTGGACTCAAGGACGGTCAACGACTTGAACCGGATTCGAACTGAAGACGGGTTAGCTGTCCAGCTCTCTACCGCTAGACCACTCCGTCAAAGGGTTAAGAGGATATTCAGAAACGACGTCACGATTGTTTGACGATTTTTATTTTCCAACTTTTCACCTCCCCACTGTAACAGATCGTCATTGAAAAAAGCAAGATACCCCCCCCCCATCTAAAAAGAAATCAAGCTAATACGTGTTTTTTACATAGATTTTTTACTACAATATTTTCTAACCTCGAACCTCATGTGAATAACAAACGACTAAATTATTAAAGCTAACTCCAAAATGATAATAATAATGCATTAGAAACATTCGTGTGCATTGTGAATTCTCACTGTGCACTTTTTATGTAGGAAAATAAAACCAGAAAATTAACACTGACAGGTTGTGTGTTAAACCTATGCCACTTGCCTGGGTCTCTAACGAACTGTCATCTTAGTGAGCAAGGAAAATACCTTTTGGTGAAAATGGTGACCCGTCAAAAGAGCGCACGACAAAAGAGCGCCGACATAAGAGCGCAGACAAAAGAGCGCCGACATAAGAGCGCCGACATAAGAGCGCAGACAAAAGAGCGCCGACATAAGAGCGCTGACAAAAGAGCGCAGACAAAAGAGCGCCGACATAAGAGCGCAGTCAATTAAAAAACACATGTTGTACGCTAAACGAATATGACATGGTTAACACTTGTTTTAATTAAACAATCGGCGAGAAAATAATGTTTTTATTTATATATGATGGTTAATATGTTATGAATGCAGTTTGAAAATATTTCTAACCCAAGTAACATGGAGAAGATCGAATCAGAGAAAGCGAAGGCTACAGATATAGACAGGACAGAGCAAATGCTGATGTGAGTACGACATGGAGATGCTGCAAGAAAGATGGCTGACGAGGACGGATAAAAATGCTGAACGATGTTGTTCTGTCATCATCAGAACACAATCACGATCTTGATCCGGGTAAAATTGAAGCAGCGAAAGTTGTTTCGGCTATACGAACACGGGCAGTGGAAGGGGGGGGGGGGAACCAAGGCAGATTATACAACAAGCCAGAGAAGGAATTTCGATGGAAGGAGCACCTCATTTGCCGACATACGTCGCTTCACAACGTGCAATTGAAAGACAGAGAAAACGCAGCTGCCATACCCAAATTCACAGAACGTTGCAGAGATAACAATTCCTGAACCTCTTCAAACGACAACCAGACAATGGGGTATAGCCTACAACTTAGCAATATAAATGCAACTATAAAGAAACGTTTTATTAATTTGAACTTATTTTCATTTTGTTACATTTCATTTCAGTTTATATTCTCACTTTAGGCCTATCATTTAAAATCTTTGTATGTGTTATTAGATTGCGTTTTGAATAATTGTACCAGTTTTTTAGTTAAAGAAACTAAACAATTAGTTTTTTTAATGAAACAATAAAGAGTTAACACCAAACAATGCCTTCTGATCTGAGTTAATTTTCTTGTTTTTATTTATTAAATATGGTTTTTCGATTTTTAGTTTGCGCTCTTATGTCGGCGCTCTTTTGTCGGGAAATTAGTGCGCTCTTATGTCGGCGCTCTTATGTCGGCGCTCTTTTGTCTGCGCTCTTATGTCGGCGCTCTTTTGTCGTGCGCTCTTTTGACGGGGTGCCGGTGAAAATACTTATTAAATAAATACGTGTTATTCAATGCTAAATATTATTTTTAATTTTATTATAGCCTAATTTAAGCTATTCCATTACTATGAAACAACTATGTAGATGCAACATTCAAGGATAATGATACACTTGTTTTCGATAAAAGTGACTTTTACCTCATAAATTTTTTTATTTCTTAATTTGGTACAAGCACCTTTTATCTATCTAACCCGAACATTTTGGACTTCTACAGCCTACGGTCTTCCTGTAATTGCTATGTGCAACATGGTACCTCCACCTCCCCCCGGCAAGTTATTACACTACTACGCGGACAGCGGCTATCTTGGAGCGGGTATTATATCTTTTATTGCCTGCGAGACACCATAAATTACACATCAATCTATCGGCCAAGCACTTTTGTACCCTTTGGTGTAGTGACTTTTTTTGTTTGTTCCACAAATAAAAGAGATAAACTTTGTTTTCTACAAAGTAAAAATTGATATCAAACTCCTTATAAGGTCATGCGTGTAAAAATAAAGAATGGGAAGCGATTCAATTGGTATGCTTGCCCAATCATATTAGAGTACAATAAATACAAATAATTCACGATAAGTTGCAACTAACCACGTGGGCTAGGTAGCCATCTTGTTTCTAGATAAACAAAACAATTGCCCGTCTTCGTTTGTTTACTGTATTTGCATATAGGCCTACTCTTCTATTTTTTGTTATAAAATTATAACACCATTTAGGTTAACATATGCCAAGAAATATACTGTTGGTTGTCATTGGAACGCTATTTAACACTGTTTAGTACGTTATATACTAAGCTGAAACAGTGCGTCATGGACATGTCTTTCTTTCTTTCTTCCTTTCTTTCTTTCTTTCTTTCTTTCTTTCTTTCTTTCTTTCTTTCTTTCTTTCTTTCTTTCTTTCTTTCTTTCTTTCTTTCTTTCTTTCTTTCTTTCTTTCTTTCTTTTGTTTTTAAATTTTAACACTTATATTTTCAATAAAACAAATTACAACAACATGTTTGTGAATTTCTTAGTCTGTAGAATCAATCAAGAATTTTACAGCAACAAATTTTACATACAAGTTGTAAGGTAATAATTATTTACATAATTGCAAATACGTGATGGAGCTAAGTTTGATATATACAAAAATCAAAGGATAAACAATTATAAAGGGTTTGATTAAAATAAGTGAATGGTAGTGAAGACCCGTGAAATCTGAGAAAAAGAAATTGTTAAGGGGACTAATCAGTGTGCTTTGATGTTTGAGATATATAAATTTTAACTAGGAAAAAAATAAAAGTGCGTGTAATTTTCTGGGTTTAAAAAAGGAATTTAAGAGTAAGTGATTAATAAGAGGTGTTTGTAGTACATATATAAATCGTATGAATAACATTTATCTTTATTTATTTTGGTAATACGTCATCAGCAGTAGGTCTATATAGTATAGTATTTCAACACATGGGTGGGGTCATGAGGACGAGGGGATGCAGTTATGAGGGCAATATGATATGGGGATCCTGGGGATTGGGGGTGGGGAGGGTGTGATGAAAGGGGATGTGTGGGTTAGAATGGGGCAGGCCAGGCGACCAAAGCAGTAGCACATGTTCCTTACGTTTTGGGGTTGCTAATTATGGTGTTTGCTTGAGTGCTGTCTTGTCCAGTCGTCTACAATAAATCAAGTCCAGTGAACTGTACCTTGTCGTTTTTTGCTCTTATTCTACTGTTCCAAATAGTCTGTCTAAAGATAGCTACCGTCCTTGCTTTTTGTTCTAGGTCCGTCCTGTCTCTTTGTTTAGGGATTTTGTTTAGGGTTATAACTATGTCGATATTGAAGGACTCGTTTCTTGTCGTTATTTTGGTTTATAGCGTCTTTTTCATATTTTGTATGGTGGGGCTTTCTAAATATATGTGCGTTTCGGTTTCTTGTGTGTTTTGTCTGCATAGTGGGCAATAGGGTTTCTGTTGTTTTACTAGGGGTGTTGAATTGTAGATGAGTCTGTAAGTTATTTCCCTGGCTTTGGGTGTGATGGTTTTAAGGTGAAGGTTTCTAAAGATGTCTGTAGTGTCTGTTAAAGCGTATTTCCTACACAATTGGATTAAGTTTATAATAAGGTTGAAAGTTTTTGTACTAACTTTTTGTGAATGTTTTGCTATTTTCGTGTACACGTTATTCGTTGTTTTATAATATTTATAAGCATTCTGTGTAAAAAGGTTTGTGTTTTGTCCTATGTAATGTGGCGTTGTATTATTAATTTTGTAAGTTTGTTAAGCTGAATGCCTATATGGTAGTGAGCTAGTGGGTGAAATTTTGTCGCTGTCGTGTAAGGGTTTAAATAACTTAAGGTATTTGTCTTGTATGTCTGTGTTTGTCTCATCGAACTTGTGTTGATTTTTTTCCTGGTCAGTCGTCTCTTGGTTATTGTTATCTATGAGATGTGTGATTTTTTTACCCTCTGAAAGCTCTGTTCTAAAATTAAGATGTAGTGTGTGGGGTGTGTCGAGTGCATGTGTTCTATTCTACTTCTGATTGGTGCTCCTCTATATTTGTACTCTTGTATGATAGAAAGTTCCGTTTCTATTGCGCTTTTTTGCTCTTTGTTGTTTTTTTCTTTTTAGTATGCTTATTTTTTTTCTAGTTTAGTTTCTATGTGGGCCCTAACGCTATTAATGCTACAGGCATATTGAATTGATACCCGCTAAATGTTCTATTTTAAACCTTCCGAATGTTGAATTTTGTTTGATTTTGATGCTGGCTGTATGTAAAATTGGATTATGTCTTTTATAGTTTTGATGTAGCGCTCGTCTAGTAATAGTGAATTATTGAATTTCAAGTATGTGTTGTGTTTTTGTTTATTTTGTGTTTGTCCGTTGTTTAAAGTTGTCAGGGAATAAATGTTCTAATTTGTTGATTTTCACTTTGTTGTCTGCTACTAAGCGGTTTCGAATGATGTCTTTTGGTCCTACAATGTCTAATCCCCGGCCAAAATAATGTCATGTTGATTGTATATGTTTGTTAATATTTTTTCCTGTTTTTCATAAAATTTACTGTCTTTGGGTCTATGTGGTCCATGTACGTTGACTAAGCTTAGTTTTCCCACTTGTCCCTCGATTGTAACTATTGCTAATTTTCCATCAGAGTCGTCGTGCGTGTCTGTTATGTTGAACTTGTTTGATGTGTTAAAAATTGTTGAACCGCTACCGTGATAAGTGAACTATAGCTGTGGTGTGCTTGGGTTAGTCCGAAGTTGTGAGTGAACTTGTCTGCTGTGAATTTATTTTTAAAGTTAGTTTCTTGTAATAGAATGAAGTCAGGTCTATGTTTGTCGATTAATTGTCTTAAATACTTGTCTTTGTAGCTTGTCCTTTGAATATTGAGGTTTATAAGTGTAAGGTCACTTACACTGCTTTTAACACCTTGTCCGTCTTAGTCTGTTTTGGGATCAATGGAGGGGGTGTAAATGTTTTCCTTGTCGTCGTGGTTCTGTCCTTTGGGGCTGAACGTGTTGGGGTTTGACGTGTAGGACTCTTGATTTAAAAATGTACGCTGCAGCCGTATCCTGGACAGCGCCAGGTGATGTTGGCTATCCTAGTCTTCATCGTCTATTATTACTATGTAACCATCGTCTATGGAGTGTGTGGGTTGTAGTTCCACTGTTGATGGCTGACTATCTATGATGGTTTCATACATATGTTCATCTGCTTCTATCCTTGAGTACTGTGTTTTTAGAGACGTATTGATGTTTAAAGTATCTACTGCTATATTCTGTGTTGAACGGGACGGTTCATCAAGTGCAAAATGACGACATAATTTACCTAGAACCAGATAGAATTGAATGAATTGCTATTTGTATTTTCACTACACATTTATGTGATACTAATTCGGTTCGCTTAAAACTCCTCAGTTTAAAAAGAAAATATTTTAAAATATTTAATTGAAATGTACGTGGTCTAATCAAGTTAAATTATTTCCTTTTTTAATTATAATTACGTTACAATAGGCCTATAAAAACGCATAACGTTTGTAACTTTGGTAGGTTAATAATACATTTGGTAATAAGAACTGCAAATCTTTACCTCTGTAATTATAACCTACGGCTATGGTGATAGCCAAACCTACAACACTTGCTATAACGCTTGTTATCAGGACTAAACTAATCCGTTTTGTAGATGTGTACCCTTAAAAAAAAAAAAAACACATGTAAAGTATCAGCATATTTGAACTATTTAGATTATGAACTGTAAATCAGCTTATTCAAGCTATCATAAGGTATTTTTATAACACAAAAATCCAATGAAATTTTAATATTACTACTCGTTTATCGTTTTTGTATTTTTATTTTGAAATACAATACAATATCTGGGAATTTTAAAAACATTAAAAATATATTTTAGATATATGGAAGTGCAATAGTGAGAGGTTAGATTGATACCAGCTACATATTAGCAAGTACACCAATCAGAGGCGTCGCGAGGCGGGGGCGTGGGCGTGGGGAGCGGATCGCGCCGTTTGACACAATTTAGGGGGTGACACCAAGAAAAAATGTAGCTAAATATCTAGAATAAATATATGTTTGCATGTTCAATTAATGGTTAACTAGAGCTAAAAGTATTTTAAGTACAAATTGACGATCCAAAGGGGGGGGGGCGGCACCCCGAACTAAGCATGCAAGCTGTAGAGAAAACAACCCAGCTGTATTAATAACCGACTAGAGATACATAACGTTAGTATTAAATGTGAATACTTTAAATCTATTACCAAGGCAGGATGGGGGGGGATGACACCAACAGCAAAATTTATAGGAGGTGGCACACCAATTGGGTATATATATATATATATATATATATATATATATATATATATATATATATATATAAAGCAATGTATATCTGTCTCTCTGTGTGTGTGTGTGGTGTATGTGTGTGTGTCTTTTATGCATTACTACACCTCTCATCACATAAATCATTGTATGATTCCCTTTGTATATTATTCTAACGTTTTATCGAAACTAGTAAAACTCCCGTAAACAATATTGTTTCCGGGGTTGACCACTTCATCGCCACATGGAATCCACCCCAATTATCGTCTTTCCCGTATGTGACCAAGACTCAAGGGGTAGATGAAGTAAAGTTAGGTACCCATCCCATAGACTCGAAACCGGGATTCAAACTCGAAACTTTCGGGTAAGCTGTCGTAAGCTCTCCCATTCAATCACGCTGTCCTGTATCTCAATACTTGTTATAACAAACTAATATAAAGTGCACGCTTGGCTCTCATTGTTTCTGTCATGCTGACATCTATAACTACTTAAACGAATATTTAACTTTCAATTACATGTTACTTACCACCTAAAAACAAAACGTTGATCTCCATTGTTAGTTTACAAATATCGTAAGCCAAAGTGAGATTGAAACTCCCCTCTTGATGTGTAGAGCTGATGTTGTAGACAGCACAAGGTTCACCAGAAGCCACAAGTTCTTGTTGGTGTTTAATGTTTGCTCTACAAGGTGACGGCAAATCTCGGCAACAGAACGTGATTGTACTCTCGTTGGTCTTTAGTTCAAAAACATTCGAACTTTGATTCAGACTGCGGCCATTGATTGTGTAGGTTAGAGCTGATAGATCTGAAGTGGGAAAGGATGGATTATAGTGTTTCCATGTAATGACTTGAATAATGATGCAGATTTTTATTAGAACTCAATGCTGTGTCTCCAATGTGGCAAATGATAATAGACCACTTTGTGTTGGAGAACTGAATGAATGATAGGTATAAAAGTTGTCTTTGACAAAAATACCGTGTATTTAAGGTATACTGGAATAAATAATACGATACAAGGATTTATTTGTTTTTATAATTAACTTTTTTAGTAAAATTTGAATTTTATTATGTTTAAAAATGTTCAAATAACCTCGGTGATTTTTTTATTGTTACTTTGTTTTCATTTTCATTTGTGCATTGTTAACATTTAATTTGATTACATATTGTATTCGATCAAACATATCATACTATAAAACATTGTGGTTGGGTAATAGGTACTGCTTGTTTAAAATTATTGGAGAATTAATTATTTATGTAAACTTTACAATAAAAAAGAAAGTCCATTTAACACTCGGTGCAGTTTTTTTTTAAAATACTCAAACCCAATGAAAAGCATAGATAAATTATAGATTGTTCTTCCTATTGATTTGATTGATATTGTATGACAGCCACATGAATGGGGAATATGCCAATAACAATGCCGGTATAGGTCGAAATAGAGCCGCTTTATCTAGCTTAATCAGTGCATACTGACTTATAGACTTCAATATAACTGTTAAGGACCAACGAGAGTGTATGAAATATAGGATAGAATGAAAAGGTAGACCATGTTGATCTTCTATTGAAACGAAAACAGAAATAAAGATGGACTCAATCTTGTATGTCACCAGACTGGCACTGAAACCAAACAGGCAGAAAAGCAATTGTATGCAGCATATGTAAATACTAAATACATAATGAAATTAATTAAGATTTTTTAAAAGATATTTTGGTAAACAAAGAGGATACACGATAGAATAATTACTGACTGTAAAATGTTGGATATCTTTGTACTTCACTAAAATATCTTTGACTGTTTGTGTGTTTTACATAGGCATGAATTTCTGCTTCACTGTTCTTCTCATACAGTGAGACGTTGATCACTATATGATATATTTCTCGTGTGTTGTGAGAGCAGTAGCACATCTGTTGATTTGTGTAGTTACATGGAGTATCTTGGACGTTGACCACACAAAGCTGTTGAAATTAATTAGAAAAACAACTTACTTAAATATGAAAAGGGTATAGCTGAAAACTTAACGTTAAAATATTTAGTATAACAAGGCAATTCATTTATCTGACATCTCTCAGTACCCATGTCCTGTTGATTAATGTTTTCTCACGTATGTTTTGGGACATCATTCTAAAGTAATTCGGACGTTTGTTTTGTTTTTGTTACATTTCATGGATTATCTTAGTACTGTAATCCATTGTCATGGTTAAGAACAATCTGTGTGTGTCTACTCCTCATCTTTTAATCCCGTTAAGAAGATAACAGAACAAGCAACAATGCTTAACACATGCTGTGTTTTACCTTATTACATTACAATAGCATACAACTTTTGCCATATGTCCAACCAAACTGATCACATTCAAACATCAAACTTAAGGCTAATCATTCTTACAAGTAAAAATCCAACAGCATCTGCAGGTCTATATTCAAATATCACAGACTTTGACCAGCTGCTATGCCACGAAGTAAAATCTACAACTGCAGTAAACTTTACTTTAGTATTGACCTGTATCACACCTGCACAATTAGAGTTGTCTGGAGCATTTAAACTTATGACTGAACTGCTGCAACCTACAAAGCAAACGCATGAAATATTATTGTTTCAAAAAAAATATTCATGAAAAATTAATGTTGTAGTGGTGGAATGATTTAAATGTGTATAATTATATAGTTTGTGCTAAAGAATCTGAGCATTTTAATGTCTCGTATGCTGTGTCAACTCATTTACATTTTGAATACAACTTTTACAAATACAACTTACCTTGAATACAGACACATAACGGAACAAAGAATACTGTTATATCCACCTTCATCTTTCGTCTATACTTTTTATACAGCTTTTCCTACATTAATATCCACTTTTTGTTAATATTTAAGTTACAAAGGTGTAGAAAATATTAAAAGGTCGATTATTTTTAAGTGACATTGAATTAGTGTAGCCTTAAGTATTAGTAATTAAAACATTAAAATTGTATGTAATAATTTGAAGTGAATATATTTTCATGTAACATTATTTTCCTGACTAAATATACAACTTTTCACCACATTAAAACCACCTTCTTTTAAAAACACGCCAACAACGAACAAAAACTGGTGTGTAGCATTAATAAATATTGAAGTAAACTATGCTCGTGACTAACGCTTACGTTACACAGGAAATGTTAGCCATGACTCATTCTAGACTTCGTTTGATCACATTAATGTAACACAAACTTACGAGTACATCTAACGCAATACTAAGAGCAATTAAGAATCTTACACCAAAAAAAAACTTCAAAAAAGAAAAATGGTACATTTTCTATTAATAATAAATAATAAAAGTCTTAAAACATTAACATAATTAAAAGAGAGCCATATATACATGGTTTCTAACAGAAAATCTTGCTAATGAAATTGATTGTTTTTAATTTAACAATAAACTAGAAAGGTTAATGTTGAGGTATTTTTTTATTTTCACGTGACTACAGTGCTATCCATCCACAACAAAGTAGAGACTGAAAAAAGAGATATAACAATAATTGGCGACTAGTCATTTTATAAAAAAAATCGCTTTACTTTCTGTCGTTTTCAGTAACTATGTAGCGTGTAACACTGTAGTAAAGGTAAAACAACAAACTAGATCATCACGAAAAATAAGCGTCTGTTCTATGTTAACGGGGGTCACTTGTTCATATAGAAAAAGATATTGTATGCAAGCCAGCTTTTGTGTCTGAAAGGGAAAAACGTACGTATACAATTTTTTTCAGTAGCATTTATTCGATAATAATTTGATGATTGTACATTATACCTGTAAATTAAATCAATATTAACTAAGTTTACTTTTGTTTTCAATTTTATCGTACAAAATGCAGCAAATACATTGGCAGAAATAAGCATACCTTTTCAACTAAACATTAAGCTGTTCTTATTTCACAATATTGATTGAGGCACCATTTAAGCTTAATAAACGATGTTTATATTACACTTATTATTTTACCCCCCCACCCCAAACTTTCGATTTGCACCCCCCCCCCCCTCTAACTTTCGATTTACACCTTCTCATACTTTATATATCTATACAGAGGGGTCTATGGGGGGGGGGGGGGGGGGTTATGACCCCCCCTAACCCCCCTGCCTGTAAAGGTAACCAGTACATTATATATTTATTTTAAAGCTTTTCGGCTGTTTGACGCACCTTTACAGTGCTGAAATACTTTCTCGTATTCGAAGTTTAGAGGAAGTATTGTATTCGTGCTGAAATAGAAATCGAGATTTTTTTTTTACAAATCTCGATGTTTTACACTTCCCTATATCGGGAAAACATAGTGCAATTTAATGTGAGATTTTATTTTTGAGTGACCTCCGATAACCGGAATTGTTACTTTATTATTTACGATATTACAATACCGATGTCTTGACCATCGTTTCAGTTAGGTGGACGAAATTTTCAACATTGGTGAAAGATACAATTCTCTTGATTCTTTAAAATTTTAAGTGATTTTCAGTTAACGGAAAGTATTACTTTACGCTCTTTCCAATTTCTAGAAAAAAAAATCACTTCTACTAGACCACACTCTGTAAAACGTTACACGAGATTCTATTTATTTAAAAATAAAAAAGACATATACCATAAAGTTTATGGAAGATAACTCCCATTTTATTTAATAAACCTTACATTGCCTACAGCTTTTCCATATGCGTGTTGTTTATCACCATTGGAAATGTTTTTCTGCCTAATAGAACTCTAATATCCCTTAAATGCATACCGCTACAGATCTGCAACATACCAGTTCCCTTCCCATAAAATATTAGCCTAAACATGTTTGATTCTATGCATCGCGTTATTTGACTGCTACAATGTTAACCTACAGCTTGCGCATGTCTAAGTGACCTAAATTTGTTTTACCGCCAAGCCGATCTCAAATTTGTGCATGGTCACGGGGTTTTTTATCTCAGCATTTTTGGTTGGCGTTTCAAAGTTCATCAAAGACGAATAAACTGGTTTTGGAATTTTTAAAAATATGTTTCTGACTACCTATGGTATGTATTACATATTGTATGTGTTATTTTGAAAATCAATTCATAATTTATTTATAAATCTTCACAAAACGTTACTGCAACGTTATGCATATTGACCTACTTTTGCACTAATTTTTTTTCTTTATACATCAGCATTGGTGATTATATAGTACCTTGTTTTTCTTCTAGTTTCAGCTTAATCATTAAGAAATCAAAGGTGAATCAAGGTGAAGAATAATATGAAATAGACGCTCTTGGGGATCCAGAGTATCTTCCTGGATCTCCAGGACCAGTGTGGATCCTAGATATCCTATACCAGTATGGACCCTGGATATCCTGGATATCCTGGACCAGTGGGCACCCAGTCTCGTGGACTAGTGTGGACCGTGGATCTCCTGAATCAGTGTGGGCCATAGATCTCCTTGACCATTGTGGACCCTAGACATCCAGGACCAGTGTGGACCTTGGATCTCCTGGACCAGTGTGGACCCTGGATCTACAAGACCAGTGTGGACCCTGGATCTACAAGACCAGTGTGGACCCTGGATATCCTTGACCAGTGTGGACCCTGGATCTCCTGGACCAGTGTGGACTCTGGATCAGTGTAGACCCTGGATCTCCAGAACCAGAGTGGACCATAGATCTCCAGGACCAGAGTTGACCATAGATCTCCAGGACCTGTGTGGACCCTGGATCTCCTGGACCAGTGTGGACACTAAGTCTCGTGGAATAGTGCAATGACAGGTGCAAATTCACATCAAGCTCAAACAGTTTGCAACAAGTGCAACATATATCTTTGTTGTAACAAGATCAACAACTGTCTTAAAAAGTATCACCTTACTACGTAATGTTGCAGACATGCAACAATTCGATTTTTAATTAAAGAACATGTTTAAACAAAAATATTTTTTTTTACTTGACTATACTCTTCATATACCTCTCAAAACAATATAAAATTATTTTTTAAGCATTATTAAAAAGTCATGCATTTAAGGGATACTAGACTACCCGTCATTGGTTGGATAACTGTGGGTTTCGGGGGTCATCCATCAAAAAGCATCACGTCTGTCACTCAGAGGCGTGGCGACCCTTCCCGGCGCCCGGGGACAAACTTTCCGATTTGAACCCCCCCCCCCCCCCCCCCCGCAAGCTTTCGATTTGCAACCCCCCCCCCCTTCCCCACCTCAAACTTTCGATTTGCAGCCCCCTCAACCTGTCAATTTATTTTTCCTACCCATTTTGGCGCCCCGTAAGGTCGACGCCCGGGGACATATGTCCCGCCCCCCCCCCCCCCCGCTACGCTACTGCAGTGTCACTTATCGTCACAAAAAAACAGACCCCCACATTCAAAAATATGTTTTTTATCTTTTTAAAACACCGAAAACACCGATTTCGAACTATCCCTTCATATACTGACGTCACAGGTGACCTACTCAACTCTACTTCACCTGCCCAGTGTCCCGTCAAGTCTCAGACAACATGTTTTTATCGATTAAAAAACGATTCAAGCCGAGCATGTCTCTGACCACACTATACCTTCATATGCTTAGGACAAAGAAACAGATGCACTCTACTTCACCTGCCCTGTATCTCGCCAAGTTCAGATAGGCAACTTGATGATTCACATCTAAAAAATAAAATAAAAATAGAAACAAAAATACCATTGACGTATTGGTCTAGAACCTGTGCCACCCGCATGAAAGCCGATTACACTAACAACTTAGCTATTTACTCGTGACGTCACAGATGAATTTTTATACTATACTTTAATACTTTAAGTCTCCTTATGCAACTTGATTTACGCGCATAGATCTAGATCTAAGTCTAGTAGTAGATCTAGTAACTTTCAAATTAAATTTTATCTTAAATTAGCCAAACAAAGATTGATATAAAATAAAGAAGATCTGAAATTATCTAGATCTAGATAGAATTATCTAGATCTAGATTTTACGACTCGTTTGCTTAAGTCTAGAATCTAGCAGACTCTAGATCTAGATCTAGATTCTAGATCTATTTGCGTAACTATTTCTAGATCTAGATCTAGATCTAGAATCTAGATCTAGAATCTAGATCTAGATAGATAAATTACAAAGATTTATATCAAGTATTTAAGGACTAAAAATGTATTATGATTATAAAATGGATTGTATTTTTATTTAATTAATCTTTGGTATGTATCTAATTAATCTTTTGTTTGACCTAGATTCTAGATCTAGATCTATAAATAACTTGCTTGGTCACATTATATTTTTAGGTCTAGATCTATAAATAACTTTCTTGGTCAGATTGTAGAGCTAGAGAAATTTATTGTAAAACTAAATGAAAAAGACAGTTGAAAATTTATATAAGTGTTGGAACGTAATAAATACAGCAGACGGACGCATTGTTAAAGTTATGGCCGACAGAAAATAAGATTTAGAACGCGTTAAACTTTTGAATGGGCCTATGATGGATGCCGCCATTTTATTGTACTAAAAATGTAAACAAAAAAATGTGACGTCACGTTTCCGTCGAGTCTAGTGGTTTTTTCTAATATTTTTTTTTTTTTAAATGTGGTTAATCTACCTATGAATAAATCAATAAATTAATTAACGTCTTTAAATAAATGTGTGATTAACAGTCTGTCTGCAATAAAAAATTATTCTCTACCTACATATTATTTTACAGCTCTCCAGATAGAGTAGAACCATTTACAATAGTAAATCAGACAAATAAATATGTAAACAAACTTGAGTTTTAGTAGTATACTAGAATACCCGTCATCCGTTGGATAACTGTGGGTTTCGGGGGTCATCCATCAAAAAACATCACGTCTGTCACTCAGAGGCATAGCGACCCTTCCCGGCGCCCGGGGACAAACTTTTCGATTTTAACCCCCCCCCAAGATTTCGGGTTTCAACCCCCCCCTCAAACTTTTGATGTCCACCCCCCCCCCCCCCCCCACTCAAACTTTCCATTTGAACCCCCCTCAACCTTTCAATTTATTTTTCCAAACCATTTTGGCGCCCCAACATATGTCGTCCCCCCCCCCCCGCCCCCCCTCCACCTCTCCTTCCCCCCCACCCGCCTCCCCTCCCGCCCCCCCCCCCCTCCTCGCTACGCTACTGCAGTGTCACTTATCGTCACAAAAAAACAGACCCCACTTTCAAAAATATGTTTCTTATCTTTTAAAAACACCGAAAACACCGATTTCGGACTATCCCTTCATATACTGACGTCACATGTGACCTACTCAACTCTACTTCACCTGCCCAGTGTCCCGCCAAGTCTCAGACAACATGTTTTTATCGTTTAAAAAACGATTCCAGCCGAGCATGTCTCTGACCACACTATCCTTTCATATGCTTAGGACAAAGAAACAGACAAACTCTACTTCACCAGCCCTGTATCCTGCCAAGTTCAGATAGGCAACTTTATTATTCACATCTAAAAAAAAAAATTGAAAAAAAAAAATCATTGACGAATTGGTTTAGAACCTGTGCCACCCACATGAGAGCCGACCTCACTACCAAGTTAGCTATTTACTCGTGACTTTACAAGTGAAGTTTTATACTATACTTTGAGTCTCCTTACGCGCATAGATCTAGATCTAACTCTTGTAGTAGTAACTTTCAAATTAAATTTTATCTTAAATTAGCCAAACAAAGATTTATATAAAATAAAGAAGGTCTGAAATTATCTAGATCTAGATAGAATTATCTAGATCTAGTCTAGATTCTACGACTCTTTTGCTTAAGTCTTCTTATGTTTAGTTTTTCTTGCTAGACCTAGAATCTAGATCTAATCATTAGCTACGCTTATAGGCCCGGAGCGAGCATTTCAAAATTACCATATTCCAAACAAAGATTTATATAAAATAATAAAGGTCTAAAATAGTTTAGTATATAGAAAATCATTATTATCTAAATCTAGATAGAAAATTATCTATATTTTAGATCTACGACTGAGCTATATCTAGAGTTTACGTCTATAATTTTGCACACTTAGCGGTATAGAAGCCGCGTATGAATCTTACGTTATGCAAATAGGCCCCGCATCCAGCATTTCCTAATTAGCATATTTCATAGCTATACAAAAAAGATTTATATAAAATAATAAAGGTCTAAAATAGTTTAATATATAGAAACTCATTATTATCTAAATCTAGATAGAATTATCTATATTCTAGATCTACGACTGGTTTGCTAAAGTTTCGTTTTTTTTATTGTATTTATAACTAATAAATCTTGGATTTGACCTAGATTTTTAGATTCTAGATTCTAGATCTAGATCTATAAATAACTTTCCTTCGACAGCTGATCTTTAGATCTAGAGAAATTTATTGTAAAACTAAATGAAAAAGACAGTTGAAAATTGATATAAGTGTTGGAACGTAATAAATACAGCAAACGGACGTATTGTTAAAGTAAAGCCGACAGAAAATTAGCTTTAGAACGCGTTAAACATTGGAATGGGAACACAATCTTCTTCGATAGGCCGCCATTATCGATGTAAAAAAATAAACACATCATGTGACGTCACTGTTTCCGTCGAGTCTAGTGGCTTTTCAAATCTTTTTTTAAAAAATGGGTTATTCTGTGTATGAATAAATCAATTAATTAATTAACGTCTTTAAATAAATTTGTGATTAACAGTCTGTCTGCATTAAAAAATTATTCTCTACCTACATACTATTTTACAGCTCTCCAGATAGAGTCGAACATATCACGATTTTCGATCGGACAAACAAATAAATATTCAAACATGTAAACAAACTTGACTTTTAGTAGTATTAGATAGATAGATAGATAACAGGAGACTTGACTAGATCAGCCAGCACTGTCACAGCTGCGTGGGTTTGTAACGTATAATAACATGCTAGAGGTGGGGCAGATAAAAGTTATAAAAGTAGGACAAAGTATCACGGTTTTCTTGAAAATTTCTTTTGAATTAAACAACAGCTCTGACGTCAAATTATGCTATGCTATTTGCAGACACAAAATGTATTAACAAGAGTACCTCAGTATATACTAAGGTGTTCGCTTAATGGATAGAAAAGCTATTAAACTATGTAAACAACGTTTCAACAATACGTAATTAAAGTGACTCGAGTTATTTTGTATGAATAGACTACACCTAACATATATATATATATATATATATATATATATATATATATATTCGTGTGCAGTAGCGTGCATATTTGCTTACTACACTTTTACAACAGTGTTGCTTTATACCTAGCAAAAATGGCTGTTAGTTTCGCGCCCACTCCGAACCACGCGAATTTATCTAAATATATAAATGATATATTGAGTTTTAAGTGTTTAAACTTTTTATTTTTATTTTTTTTTAAAGTCTCTCAGCAACAACGTTGATTATGAATTAAGTATAAAGTACATCGTGTAAAATTTAAAATATTAGAATATAAAATATACACAGTTAAGAATAAATACAACTAAGCTAAATTGAGGAAGGAAATGAAATTTACTCCAATAAAACTAAAACAGTTTCCTCAGATTTGATTAGTAAGATAATAGAAGATTTTTAAAGTGTTTTTGAAATCTTTAGTTACCCATGTGAGTCAAGGATGCCTATTTGAACATTCAAGTATTATTTTGTTTGAAGATTTTGTAGTCATAAATGTTTTGTTTCTTTAGTATTTTGTTGAATGGGCTTAACAAGGTGTTACCAGACATCAAACGTGCTTTAAAAATGCCTTTTATTATGTTTTCTGTCTTTGTTTTTAATTAGGCAGAGTTTTTTTAAAGAAATTTTCTCCTCAAATAGCGTGCTGAAAAGCAAAAGAAAACCTGTTTATACGATAAAGAAACGGTGATACAGTTTATTGTTACATTCATTATATGGGTGTTCAAGGCTGCACTTATCTAGAGTGTTTATTTTAGTTATTCGTACCGCTTTTCTTATCGGGAGCTCATGCAAGTTTCAATTGAGGGTATTGGGTGTGTGTGTGTGGAGGGAGGATTAAATAAATTCCAGGGAAAGGGTGGAAACTAGCTAAAGTATACATTTTCAGTATACTTGCACAGCCGCCCCCCCCCCCCACCCACCACCACTCCGCCGATGAGAGGCCTGAAAGAAACTGTTTAGTTTTATTTTTATTCTGGCATCACATAAATTACATAAAGTATATTGATTTTATTCTTAAACGACATTTTAGGTGAACCATATGATTTATTTGGTATGCTTAGTAAAAAGAGCAATTTTGTGCAAACATTATCTACTGCTGTATCGATTTGGTTCGACTAAAACATCATATAATCAACTCAGAAATAAGATTCATAATAACTGATTACCCGGGACAAATTTTTAAATGCATACGAAAAATATCGTACAAAAACTTTATAACTCATGGTAACTGAATATTGACATAAAATCTCCTCTTTCTCTTTTTTCCATCTCTCAAAATATCATTTTTTTTCTCTCTCTATATATATATTTCTCATTTTCTCATATATTATCTCGCATATATATTCTTCATTCGTTCCTAACTTGATTTCCTTTAACTTCCGTTTCTCTTCTCAACTCTTAAAAAAATGCTTGGATTAATGAAAATATTTAATTGCAATACAGGAGTGAGTACTCGCTAGTATTTTGTTTTACTTCAATTAGAATGTTAGTAACGTAATGTAGTCGCACCACTTTTCCAGGAGTGATCAATGTTTTAGTTTCACTGATTATTTTCTCATTTAAAATAAAAAAGACAAGATATGATTTGATACGAATTATATTAAAACTACGTTCACTTTTATTTTTACTTGGATATGTGTTTAAAATAAATCGGCTAATGTGCTTACCATTAAAATCCGTTTGTTTACAGTTACCTAGTGTTACATAAGAATAAATTCACTTGTGACATTTTTCTTTAAAAGTATAACTTAACTTACTTCCTTGTAGATATTTTCTTTAAAGTTACATTTGGGATGCAATTAAAACAGCAAACAAAATATGTCATTTAATTTTATTGTGCTTAAATACCAACTTTCTACAACCTTTTATAGCAGGGTAAATAAGTCTTATTAAAATAAAGTATTGCTGTAAGGATATCTTTGTAAAATCTGCTTACAGAAGATGAATGTGGTTTTAACATCATCAATGTGTCTATTATGTATTTGTTGTTATGGTAAGTTGTATTTATAAAAAAAAACGTTGTGGTATAATAATGATGACTGTTAACATCACAATTTCAGAATCTGTTTAATATTAACATTACAAGCCAGAAGCACATTCCTCAAACCATATAATGAATATTATTTTTAACTTGAGTTTTAACAATAATATTATTTCTACCTTTATCCTTCAGGTTATACTGGCAACATCGTAACTTTAAATGCAACAGACAACTCCACATGTGCAGGTGTGATACAGATCAATACTAAAGTAAAGTTTACTGCAATTGTAGATTTTTCATTATGGCATTACAACTGGTCAAAGTCTGTGTTGTTTGAATTTAAACCAACAAGTAATGCAACATTTACACATGTAAAAACAATTGAATACGTTTACCATCAAAATTATTCAGTTCGATATTTAATATATAATTTCTTGGAGTAGTAGTTACTTAAACCGAACAAAAATAGTTAAATAATCAAAGGAAACGGATTGGGACAAAATAAATTATTTTAACTCATGTACTAATATTATCCGTGGATCATTTAAAAAAAATACCTCAGACAAGTGCCATAGGAATAATTGTATAACTTATATATATATATATATATATATATATATATATATATATATATATATATATATATATATATATATTAGCTGTGTCCATATAATTTAAAATAAATTGAAACTAGTACTCTGAAGAAATGTAGGACGACGAAACAAAACAATTGATCAGTTTAAACAAAACAAAAACGAACAAAATATACACACGATACACACAAAAATGCAACCCAATCTGATTTGTGATCCTTGTAAAAAAAATTGGACACAATGATTTTTAGAATATTAATTAAGAAAAGCGAACTAGGGGAAATAATCCCTCTCTTATTATAAATATGTATATTTCTACGAATTTAATTGTAAAAGTCAAAAGATAATTATATATATATATATATATATATATATATATATATATATATATATATATATATATATATATATATATATATATATATATATATATATATATGCCTAGGTTTAACATTAATGTCGCTCTACACAATTACGACATGTCCCATTCTATCTCATTCTTGCGGTTAGGTGGTGTGGTGGTGGGAGGAGGGTAAACCAACTCAGAGTGAACATAGCGTAAGGTTTAGATGACTGTTCTAAACATACATTTATAATTATACATATATGCTGATATAGTATATATTTATACATATGTACTGATATAATATATAATTATACTGATTTTAAAATATATTTAAATAAGTAACAGTGGTTATATCTGTAAGCGGTTGGAGTGTTGTCATTATTACTATATGTAACTTAAAAAGGCGAACGTATCGTTTCCTTTCATGTCGTTAACTGTTCGTACTTTTTAGTTGTGTAGTCCTGTATTATGGCGCCGCTGTGTAACTGTTTATAACCCTGTTTACAGGTAGTGTGTATATATATTTTTTTACCTAGTTGTAAATGTTTGTATTAAAGGTCATCTATATATATAAAAAGCAATGTAAGTTGGTGTGTGTGTGTGTTTGTCCTTTATGCATTACTACACCTCTCATCACAACGCCATGAAACTTTGGGAAGTTGTTGAGAATATTCCTGGGGAGGTTTCTGCGAAAAAAAAATTTCAAATTCGCAGGGGTGGCGCCCCGGCAGGGCGCGATTTGTTTTTCTCAATATACGGTATATAAAAATAAAAGTAGATTTTGGTTTGACACCATTCATCTGATCGCTATCAAACTTTGGTGAGTTTAATAGAACACTTTAAGGAAGGGTTGTGTAAAAGATCATTTTTAATTTCACAAGGGCGGCGCCACGGGAGGGTGCGATTTTTCTCTATATACCGTATATAAAAATAATAAAAGTGAATTGCCGTGACACCGTTCACAGATCGCAATGAAACTTTGGGAAGATATTGAGAATATTCCTGGGGAGGTTTCTGCGCTAAAAACATTTTCAAATTTGCAAGGGTGGCGCCCAGGCAGTGCGCGATTTGTTTTTTTCTCTATATACGGTTTATAAAAGTAAAAGTCTATTTCGGTTTCACACCGTTCATCCGTGTACCATGAAACTTTGGGGAGATGATTAGATCACCAACGGTAGGGTTCTGCAAAAAAAAATATTTTTTTAATATTGCAAGGGCGGTGCCCCCGGGGGGGAGCGATTTTTTATATAAAAAATAAAACTCGGATGCGGTTCATCCGAGTGCCATGAAACTTTAGGGAGTAGATGAGAATACTCCCGAGAATATTTCTGCGAAGAAGAAAACTAAAGTTTCTTATGGGCGGCGCCATGTAGGGTACAACTTTCGTCAATACACGGTTTGGCGCCAGGAGTTTTAGAGCGACGATGTTGGCACTTGGCATCCGTTAATCGAGCGTCCTAAAACTACAACAGGCTTCTAAAAATAAATTTATAACGCGAGGAAATCCTGTACAGTTTCGTCACCTTGCGAAAGATGAAAAAATAACTTTTTTAATATGAGGAGCCTACTGTAGAGTTTCGTCATTTTGCGAATGATGCAATAAGCATCTATTATTATCGAGCATCTAATAATAGACCATTAGTAACGCTAGCATATTGCATTAGTCACACTGATGTTTAAAACACGTCAAATATTTTTTTTTACGTGTTAAAGAAAAAAATCCTGTTCATTTGTGTCACTTTAGCGAATGACGAAATCTGCATCATTGTTTACAGGATGCTATTTGGCACGCTGGGTTATCCTATTAGAACGATGGTGCCTGTTAGTTTTAAGGAGCCAGGGGACGTACGCTGCGCCTATGCGGTAGTGTAATCGGGGGGGGGGGGGCTCCTGAGAGCGCCCCTCTACGTCCGTGACACATGGGGGGTCACCGAAGTGTGTTCTACCTCATTATTTCGGTGAGTGATTAATGTACACTCGAGGTTTTCATGCGGTAGTGTAGGAAAACCCGTGTCCCGATAATTATAATCCAAGCGCAGGCAATGCTTACATTTAAATAACACAGTTTTAGAAACCAAGGTCACGCGTCTAAGAATATATGATTGGTAATGCATTTGTGATATCCTTCTAATATATTTCGTCAGACTTTCTTCTATCCCCGCGGCAACGCGCGGGGGGCGGGTACGCTAGTTTTGTACAATTCTGTCGTATGTTTCATGGCGTGTTGTTTGTTATCTGTGAGTTAGGGACTATTTGTTTACGTGTAGTATGCGAGCAGTGGCGAAGCTAGGATTTTCGGGCCCCTATGCAAAAATTATTATTGGGCCCCTACGTTAATCTGTAAATTGTGTATTTTATACGTCCATAGTTGTGTATTTTTACGGTATTATTATGAAGTACCCCGTAGCGTAAAATACCTTTGATTTTATGTCACTTTTATGAAAAAACAAACTACGAAATTAACTGTAAGCCTGTAACCTTTAAGTAACCTAACACGAGGCGGGGGCCTCACAATTTAGTCGTGACACCATGACGAAAACTTGTAAAATTTATTGTCAAAACGATGTTTTATTCAGTTAAAATAATAAAATATTAAGGGGAGGGGTAACACTCATGATTTATTTAGATTTTTTTCCCTTTCTTATAAGTTTGCAAAGTGATTAATATTATCCCTGAAGTCCATTTTGTAGCTCATTCTGTATGTTCGATACATAGGATGGCCAAGCTGCTGACCCAAAGGGCATATCTACAATTTGTTCGATAACACCATCATAATCGAAAAAGTTAGGGCGCCCAACTGTATACTACTGCCGAGGCGCTGGAGAACACCCCTTATTTTCTTTAGCCATTGATTATAGTAGCCCTTCGTATCCCTAGGGCCAATCTAAAAAAAGTGAAAGTTCAAGTTTATTTATAGGTTAATTCTCTCAATGGCTTGCGCGACAATGCAACAATGCCTATAGTGTTATTAATACCGATGAACAGAAAGAAACAATGCCTATAGTGTTATTAATACTGATTGGCCTTGTACAGCCCATCCCCCCCACCCCATCCCTCCCCATTAAGAAAGGTTTGGGGCCTTTTATTTTTTATTACTTCTACAGTAAAAAAGAAACTGGACTTCCGTTTTCTTTCTAAAATTATTTTATAATACAACTATTAAAATTCCAATGTAAAAGGTTTAAAAATTTAAAGAGCGGAAAAGGGCCACTATTTGCCTTGGGCCCTTATGCCTTGCTTACGCTAGCTTTACGGTAGCTACGCCCCTGTATGCGAGATGCGTGAAAGTCTGCTTTTGGCAGGGATGTCTAGATACTTTTCGGATGTCTGGACCATCCGGTACATCCAGAGTCAGAGAAACGCCATCACATTGTTGCACTTAGTGAATCTATTTCTTTATAGCTTGGTAAGCTAAATACTTTATTTATTTTCCTTTTTTATGTTTGTTGGCCATGAGCTTTTTCTGTGCCTGTATGTTTTCTTATCGCCATCTATATCTATATCTATCTATTTAAAAATCCTAACATCATTGCTGTGCTACTGTCATCGCCCGCTCTCGTTAGCGAGAGGAAAATCCCGTCTCAGTCGACATTAATTTTAAAAATCTAGCCCGCTCATGTTTACACAAACGCGAGATGTGTCATTGTGAATTGGTATAATCTTGTCAGCAGGGAGATATTTTGCAACATGTATTTATGGATTTTTGTACTTGCAAAAAGTGTAAAAGTATAAACAATTCTAAAAAGTGTAATTTATTTTTTATTAAGTAATTTTAATTACAAACAAAATTTACAAACAAAATCTTCTGAAACAGTCCTAGCACTACTCAAGGTGTCCGGTCAAAAAAACCCTGGACTAAATCCCCCTGGACATAAACCCCCCGCGATATAAACATCCCCGGATAATAACCCCCGGACTGAGGTTTATATAAAGAAAAAATAACGATGATGTGAACCAAGAAATTTTTAAAAATTACATTAAATTAATTTAATTTTTTTACGAATAAGAAAATAGTTTCTACCTAAAAAAATGCTTTTCGAAATCAAGGAGTGACCTTAGTTGTATTTGATCAAAGATCGGGCACCTTAGATATAGGTCATCCACATGTGGGAGCCGTGCGGATCAAAGCAACACATTCTTAACAATTCAAAAGATGTGAGGGATTCACCGGCGGAAGCTTGGTTCATATCCACCTTGGCATACAGAACCATGGTATAAATATAAAATCAAATTTATTTCTCGACAAATCGTATATTTTCTGGAATGGAGTTCGTTCAATCCGAAAAAGGAAATTTAAAGGTGATTTTTGAAGGCTATGTTTTCCTATTAGCTTTCGTCCTCTGTAAATTTCTGTGACGTAGAACTGTCCAAGCCTGAAGAGGCTCAGGACCATTGCGTCAACAGGCGCTTCCTTCCAGTTATGAATTCTTTTAAGTACTGCATTAAACGATTCACTTTGGTTCGTTGAGATTTCGGAAAGGCCGTAATCTGCTAAGACCCAAGAACCCAGTTTGTTCATTGATGGGGGAACATTTTTGCTGAAATACTCTGTAAAAAAGTAAGCTTCAAATAAGAGATATGAAGTTATCCTTGTATTTTTCTTCACTTGTTGCCTGCAGAAGGGATCTTACAGTGTCAATATAATATGCCATTTCATCAGATGACTGTACCCCATGGGACCTAAGCCAGCGCTTGCAGTCCTGCAGTACATGGTTCCAACACATAAAACGCTGCAGATTTGGAAAACTGCCCTGGATTGCATCAACTGAGACATAAAAATCACCTAGGCAGAATGTCGTGTCATATGACAACTGTTGGACGCAATTCGTTTTCTTTAAAGTGTCCCAAAATACTTGAATGGTCTCATCCCTCCACATTACAATGGTTAGGTCTGAGTGGGACGTGATGTGGCGTAAAAAATTGGTATCAAAGGCAATGTCATGCAAATTGTACAAGGCATCCCTTGATAGTCTAAATTTTCTGAGGAAAAAGATTAACTACGTTACTGATGTTAATTTATATATGTGCTAACACAGAAGACGAATATGAACAGAATGAAAAAAAATGTGCGTCTTGAGATAATCTGAATAAAGTCCTCTTTCGACAAAACTACCATTTAATAGCTAAAAGGGGTCATCCATAAATGACGTCACGCTATTTTGACGGTTTTTACCCCCCCCCCTTCCCCTCCGTCACACGTCACAAAAATCCAGACCCCTACCCCCACTAAAATGACGTCACACCTCAGCCTACAACCCCCCTCAAAATCGCAGTTGAATTTTTTTTTTAAATATCGATATTTTCCCAAAATCTTGTCTAATTTCTGTCAAAATAGAGTATTTTAATCAATTCCTATTACAATTTATAAAAACAATTTTCTAAAACGCGAAATAACGTCTAAAATTATTTTTTTCTAACATTGCTTTTTTATAGTGTGACGTCACAACATCTAACTGCCCCCCCCCCACACCCCCCCTCATCACACATCGTCACAAAATTACGGATCCCCCTCCCCCTACGAGTGTGACGTCATTTATGGAAGACCCCAAATAACACCACCACCAAAACCAAAAAATTCAGATAAGTTCATATTGGTTTTAAAAAAAGGCCCATAGCTTACGACATAGCACGAGCCACTGATAATATCGGTGACGTCACTTTTATTTTTTCCCCAACAGCAAGTAAGAGGAAAAGAAAACTAAGGGCACTGTGAGTTCATATAAGCTTGGGAATAAGCAACACATAGTGTTTATCTAGACCTTACATTCACTGAGGGCAGTAATCTCATACTTAATTTGAGGTTTTTTTTCTGACTTATTTATGGAAATAATAAATAATAGATATGTATATATACTCAATTAATTAATAAATAATAATATAACAACGTCTTTGAAGTCTGCACCAAATACCACTGTAAATCGGGTGCGGTAAATTTTTCGCAGACATCTTCGCATTTTAACACCACCGAGCGTAAGTATTGGGTTGTGGTAATCAGTGTTTCTTCCAGACTTTTTTCTCCGGGGGGGGGCACTTGAAATTTTCGGGGGGGGGGGGGGGGCGGTAGACTTTCTTCGGGGGGGCGGACACTGTTAAAAGAATATATTTTCTATATAAATTATATAAATTTCATTTCGTTCGGGGGGGCGGTAAAAAATTTTCGGGGGGGGGGGGCGAAGCCCCCTCGAAGAGATGCCTGGAAGAAACTCTGGTGGTAATATGATAGACAAAAAGTCACCGTTTTCGTGCCCTTCTCGCATTTTCCCAACACCCCTGTTTTACACATTTTTTATGCCATTATAGTGGAATTTCACTTCCTGTGGTGATCTTTGTTGTTCCCCTAGAGGGTGTTTGGTTTATGCTAGTAACTATTGATGTGCAGATAAGAGATTTTATTTGATGTGAGCCTTGTATATAACCTTTTTTCATTTTAATTGATTTGTCTATTTTCCACTTTCTAGGACTGTAGTCCGAAATTGATTGTTTTGTTTAGTTGTGTTTTGTTCCGTTAAGTTCTGTTTTGTTTTGTATATGTAGCTGATCAAAATCTATTCTTTTTCATTTCAATTGCTGGTTTCGATTTTCTTGTAAAATAAATTTCATAAATTGTTAAAGTTTTTTGTTTTAATTTTTAGTAGTTCCTTGAACTAAGGTTACGAATAAGATTCAACCACCGTGGTTTTAACCATGATTGCACCTACCAGATTAGTTAGATAAGCGTAAAAGGGTAGATAGTAGGGATCCCCTCCCCTAGCAGGGCTTACATATGAAAATGTAAAATTTTCTTTTACACAGGGGTCCATGGGGAGGATGTTGTAACCCAATACCCCCCCCCCCCTCTGCCTACGCCACTGATTTCTACAGCAATTTAACAATTAAGCTAAATATTTGTTTTTAAACTTCATAATGAAATGAACAATTACACTCGTATGTAGTTTATTTTTCATACAACCGTTTACTGAGCGTCTTCTATTACTTGAGAGGAAAATTGACTCATTTTTTAATCTATGGTGTAGTAAGTTGCCTGCCACTGACTCATGGGCGCCATTAAGTTTTTTCAAAGGGACTTAAGCTTAAAGGTGTAGTAGAAATCAAATAAAACTGGCCTCTGGTTATTTAGAGTGATTAAACTGGACTTTTAGATGAATGGAATAAAGTTCAGAACTATTAGTGTTTAACAGATATCTAAGGTCGAAAAAATCAACATCGCCATTGGTATATTTACCTCCTGGAACTTTCCCCCTTCCCGACATTACCACCCCCCCCCTCCCGTTAAGCGGCTGAACGTAGTACTGACCACATTATCCTTTTTAAGCGGAGGTAATAGAACAAGGTGAACTCTACTTCATCTGCTCCATTTGTGGTCGCATGAGTATGAGTGAACTCTACTTCATCTGCTCCATTTGTGGTCGCATGAGTATAGTGTCAGGTGCTGTAATGAAGTCATGTAACCGGACAACTCCATTTGGCTAATATCCTTCTGATCCCCCCACCCCCAGCATGCATTCGTAAGTAACAACTAAGCTCGAGAGTTTACACTTGTAAAACAAGAATAACATCTATATTGAAGGTGACAGGATAAACGATCTCAGAACAAATGATCTCAGGCAAAGTATATCAGACATAATATCTCACGTACAAAAGATCTCAGGACAAATGATCTCAAAAACAAATGATCTCATGGAGAAAAGATACCAGGACAAAATATATCAGGACAAATGATCGATATTTTTGTGCAAAAAAACTTTGATAATCAGGAGTCTTTTCACAGTGACGTATGGGCGCTTTCAGGAGCCCCCGATTACACTACCGCAGAGGTGCCGCGTACGGCCAAAGGCTCCTTAAAACTAACATAGGAGCCATAGTGGTCACATGATAACCCAGAGCGGCACATAGCATCCTGAAACAACGATACAGACTGCGGCATTCGCTAAAGTAACACAAATTAAACAGGTTTTTTTCTTTAACACGTAGAAAAAAATATTTGACGTGTTATAAACATCAGTGTGACTGATGCACTTTGTTAACATTACTAATGGTGTATTTTTAGAAGATCAATCTTAATTTCTGATTGGATCGTCTAAAAATAGATGCTAATTGCAACATTCGAAAAGTGACGAAACTGTTTGGACTTTTTTATGGATAAAAGGAAACAACCCAGTTAATAATCTAACCTAGGTTAATTTTTCTGTTTATTAAAATAAAATATATTGCAGGGCCCTCAGCGGCCTATGTGAGCCTTTGGGGGCCGAAACTGAAATGTTTGTTCGCAGCCAAATCGCACCCTACCAGGCCGCCGGTGGACACAACTGGTTCAATTTAGTACGCGACTGTAGCGCCTCATCTTATCCATTGTCTACCACACTGTTCAGAACGAACGTAGAGCTCAAGGGAAAGACCAGAGCGCGAAATCGCATCCTACCGGGGACCACCCGTACGAAATTAAATCCTCACCGCCCACCCCCCCTCCCCCCCCCCCCCCCACCGAAACATTCTCGATAATATTCATCAACTCCCTAAACTTTTATGGCGATCGGATGAAAGGTGTGTAACCGCAATCGACTTTTAATTTTATTTACCGTATATAGAGAAAAAACGAACCCTCCCGGGGCGCCGCCCTTGCTAAATTTAAAAAAAGATGTATTCACAGAAACCTCGCCTGGAGTTTCCTAATCAACTCACCAAAGTTTGATGGCGATATGATGAACGGTGTCAAACTGCAATCGACATTTATTTTAATAAACCGTATACAGAGAAAAATCGCACCCTCCCGTGGCGCCGCACTTACGAAATTAAGAAAAGATTTTTTTTTTGCAGCACCCTTCCCTGGAGTGTTCTATTCAACGTTTGATATCAATCGGATGAATGGTGTGAAACTGCAATCGACTTTTATTTTTATGTACCGCTATAAAGAAAAAACAAATCACGCCTTGCGGGAGCGCCACCCCTGCTAATTTATTTTTTTTTTTAAATATTCTCAACAACTCCCCAAAGTTGTACGGTCATGTGATAAGAGGTATGGAAATGCATAAAAGACACACACATACACACACAAACATACAAAATCGATTCAAACTAAATTATCTGCCCCTATTAGCCGTCACCGAACCCGGTTCTATGATTGTAAAATGTAAACAGCGTAAACCACAGCTCACCAGACAATGTGAGGGGGTGGGGGTGGGGGGTGGTAGCGATAGAGATGAAGAGAGGGGACTGTAAGGCGCGCTTGCAGCTTGTTTTCTAACGTCTCCCAGAAGAGAATTATATATACGAGCCGGCCCGCGGCATAACATACGCCGCTATTTAGTTGTTTTTTTCTACTTTTCAGTAATTCATAATTAGTGAATTCGACAGTACCAACGCTGACACTGAAAATATTTCTTTAAAACACTATCAGTAGGTCGTTAAGGACCATAACCCCACCCCCTTCCTCCCCCCCCCCTACGTTTAAAATCGTTTCAAACTAAATTATCTGCCCCTAATAGTCGTCACTAAACCCGGCTCTGTTTGTAAAGATTTAGAGTGAACCACAGCTCACTAAGACCATGTAGGGGTGGGGATGGTAGGGAGCGCGTTTACAGCTTGTTTTCTATCGTCTCCCAGAAGAGAATTATATATATATATATAGATAGATAAACATACACTTTTACTAGTGCCCCCCCCCCCCCCGAAAAATGTTGATCGTCCCCCCCAAAATTTCAAGTGCCCCCCCCCCCCCCCCCCTCTCCGGAAAAAAAAGTCTGGAAGAAACACTTATTGTAAACCCTTTAATAAAATATTACATTAAGCTATAAATATAAAACCTAACAACTGGAAAATTTCTCAACAGCATAAGGCATAGTCAAGTAGGTTTGTAATAAGCAATCCTTTCTAAAGTGATAATAAAATACTTAAAAAAAACTTTTTAAAAAACCACGTTTTTCTTGTGGACTAAAAAGTAGAAAATAACTATTTACATACATTTGATGACAAAAAACGTGGGTACGTTCACCATCAAATTTCCCGACCCATCTGCCCGACCCACGTTTTTTGTCATCAAATGTATGTAAATAGTTATTTTCTACTTTTTAGTCCACAAGAAAAACGTGGTTTTTTAAAAAGTTTTTTTTAAGTATTTTATTTTCTCCTTTTTAGTCCGTTGCTACACATGAAAAACGTGGTTTTTAAAAAGTTTTTTATATAGTTTATTTTCTACTTTATCTAATCACTTGATTAAGTATGACTTGACTAAGTGTTTTTAAATACACGGACTAAAAAAATCTTGAGCGACCGATACGCTTTAAACAGAGAAAGGGTGTAATTTACGTTGCTGGCGTGGAGATCTACTCACGAATCACGTGATCAAATCTCCCATAAACAAACAAATAAACGCGAAGCTGAGTTAAGGAAAAACGTGTTTATGTGTATTTTAGCATGCCCAGCGTACCAACCGTGTCACCGTTAACAATGTGTTACCGTGTCCGTTCTCCTTTTTAGTCCGTTGCTACACATAAAAAACGTGGTTTTTTAAAAAGTTTTTTTTTAAGTATTTTATTTTCTCCTTTTTAGTCCGTTGCTACACATGAAAAACGTGGTTTTTAAAAAAGTGTTTATAAATACACGGACTAAAAATCTTGTGCGACCAGGATTCGAACCTGGGTTGTCGCGGCCACAACGCGAAGTACTAACCACTATACGATCACGGCCAGCGCGCTCACATCGATTGAGGCCGAAGTAACTGTTTCAATAGGCCTCCAGTCTTGTCGGTATCTTTAGAAATCATGTCTTCAATTTTATGGTCCTTGGGGCGTAATTAAATTAAGCTAATTACGGTCACTAATTGCTAGTTTTTATGATTGCATCTGAAATTGTTAGGCGAAAGTAGCATGCATGCCAAATTTCAGGTCTCTAGAGCAATCAGAAGTGGGCTAATTTTCGATGTCAATTTTAACAACAAACATCCAAACAACCAAACAAACAAACGCGAAGCTGAGTTAAGAAAAACGTTTTAAAAAGTATATCAATATAAGAAAAACATTTTTCTTCAATCAAGTAACATTGAAAACGATTGGACAGAGGCGTAGCGAGGGGGAGGGGGCGGGGGACATATGTCCCCGGGCGCCGACCATAGGGGGCGCCAAATTGAAAGTTTGAGGGGGTGGGGTGCAAATGAAAAGTTCGAGGGGGGTGCAAATCGAAAGTTTGAGGGGGGTGCAAACCTAAAGTTCGAGGGGGGGTGCAAATCGAAAGTTTGTCCCCGGGCGCCGGGAAGGGTCGCTACGCCTCTGCGATTGGAATAAACCGGTTTGATTAAATTGTAAAAAGGAGAAGCCAGTAGGTAAAGGTATCACGGAGTATAAGAAACCAGCAAATAACCACGTCTTTTATACACGTTCACTAAAGCATTTCTTGTTGCCAAATTTTTCTATAGAAAAAACCTTTCAACCGTGTTCTATAAAGACTAGCTTAGCGTGAGATATGTGCAACGGTAAAAAGATCCGTTGAAAAGACTTTTCTCCTGGTTATCAAAGCGATTTCCATAAACATATCGATTGACACAGACGGTCTCCTTTCTCCCTCCCCCCCCCTCCACCCTCGTTCAGTTTACAAAATATTTTATATTTTTACACTCGAGTAAAATGTAAAAGCTACCCGTTTATATTTGTGTTATATTATTATCTCTAACATTTCTAAACATACCGTGTGTGAATTAGACCCACATCAGAACACACTAAAAGGTAATTATTTATAAATTTTTAACCGAATTTTCTTTTGCAAATCCTTTAAAAAATTATAGTTTTATATCATAGTGTATTTTTAATAGAATGACTAGTAGATTATCTGTATCTCTATTTATACTGAACAAGATGCCTCACTACATATCTTGTTTTACACGCCTATTGCGCCTAGCTTGTACTTACGAATGCACACTGGGGTGGGGTAGGGGGGGGGGGGGGTCAGAAGGATTTTAGTCAAACTGTGTGCGAAATCAAATTACCCTGACAATATGACCCCACCCAATATAACTCGATGATAATAGCCTTCGACCAATTACACGTAGTTGTCCGGTCACATGACATCTATTTAGTTGTTGTTTTTTTTTTTTGCGTCACTACAGCACCTGACACTATAACTTGTACGGTCACAAAAGGAGCAGATGAAGTAGAGTTCACCTTGTTCTATGACCTCCGCTTATAAAGGGATATTGTGGTCAGTACTACGTTCAGCCGCCTTAACTTTCCTTAATGTGAGTCAGGTTCCCATCAGAGCTGGGTGTAATGAACGAGCGTCCAGTAACTGGCAGTAGAATAAAACCCTCAGAGCATAAAGGTTTAGCTTTTTAATCCACCAACAGCCTTCATTAAAAGGTACGTCTTTTGGTATTAAATAGTCGGTCTTTAATGGCGGTCGACATTTTGTTTTTCCAATTACAACGACTGCTTCTGTCTTTTACTTATACATATGGGTCTAGGACATTAGCTCCGTCAATTACTCCTGCCCCAGATATTTTCCACTTTACAACTTTTTAACATCCCTCCCCCCCCCCCGAGTCATTACTCGCCAGTCAATAACTTCCTTCCACTTCCTGAAGAAACATGACCCTAACACCAAACCCCAGCCACAAACCTATAGCTAACCCTAACCCCACAACAATTCTAACACTAACTCTAAACATACATCTAACCTTACTCTAACCCTAACCCTATTGACAGGGGTTTAATAGCTCGGTGTGAGATAATTTCGGGAATGGGGAAAGGTCCAGGGGGTAAATACTGAGCTTGTCGACCGTAGATGTATGTTAAACATTGATAGTGCTGAAATGTATTCTGTTCACCTGAAAGTCCAGTTTAACCACTCTGTATAACCAGAAGCCAGTTTTATTTTATTTCTACTACACCTTTAAGCTTGGAAAAAAAACTTAATGACGCCCAGGAGTCAGGGGCAGACAACTTGCTACTTCATAGATTAAATAATGAGTCAATTTTTCTCTCAAGAAATAGAAGATGTACAATGTTGACTTAATGTTAGACAAAAATTTGAATTCGACGTGAATCAGCCTGCTATTCGTGTTCCTATAAATTTGTTTGCCCGTAGCCTACTGAATAACAACTCAAACATATTTCCTTTTTCAAATAAAAAACGTATTAAGTGAATTGATTTATGATATTTTGAATTGGACATTTGACTTCAATGTATTTATACACCTGCATACAAATGTCCCACATTCACGGGTGTACTTAAGCCTATTTCCAAAATAACATTATCATAACACACACGCAGTAGTAGCTTTTATTGGTGTCCCAAGTCATTTGACACATTCAATAACACACGGCCTAATTTAGAATGGTAACACAGCTTTTTTTATTTTTCTCGGCTTTATGATTTCACATGTCAGTTGAGCTATATAGCTCTACAGCTATATAGTAGCTCCTATTGCTACCCATAACATATTCATTCAGGGCAAACATAACCTTTCCTTATGCTGCAAATTTACTTTTTATAAAACGGCTGAAGAAAACCTGACGTTGGTAAAAATGATATTAAGACACTGTGCTGAATATTTTGAGTAATTTGAAAGAGAACTCTCACTGAAATTCTACATCACTTAAAACTTAATATAAAATTTAAAAAAAAATGAAAATTGCATCAAATGTATATTTAAATATAACGAAGGTGCGCGAACATTTAACCACAGGTGCTTTGACCATAGGGGGTTTGACCATAGGTGGTTTGACCACAGCGGGGCTTTGACCATAGAGGTTTTGACCACAGCGGGGCTTTGACCATAACGGGATTTTGACCATAGGGGGTTTGACCATAGGGGCTTTGACCACAGGTGTTTTCTCAGCAGAGGGTCTGTGATCACAGGTGGTTTGAAAAGGGGTGTTTGATCACAAGCGCTGTGTGCGGCTTTGATCAGAGGTGTTTTGTCCATATAGGGTCTTTCATCACAGATGGTTTGTCCAATGCTGGCGTTTAATAACAAGGGCTTTGTCCATTTATGGTAAGGATTAATTTTAAAAGTTGTGTAATTATATTTTAAATTGCGGCAGGATGTAAAGGTATGTTAATTCATCTGTCATTTAGTTAACTATACAAGTATTAACTCTTTGACTATGCTGTTGGCATGTTTTTATCCTTTATGTTATGTATTTTCAAGTACATCTACATTATTTATTTGTTAAACTTGTTATATGTCGCATTATTGATGTTCCATTTATATTTAAAATAAATCTGTGAGGCCTAGCACCAGCCTTTATGTGGAGAGTAAAATATCGTTCTTGACCATTTTAGTACATTTTTATTTCTATTAATGGACTTTCAGAAAAAGTGTATAAAATGGTATTAATTGTAATATAAATTAAAATTAAAATAGCAGTTTATAATTTCTATTTCAAATTCTATATATTATGCCCCCCCCCCCCTGTGGTCAAAGCCCCGTTGTGGTCAAAGCCCCGCTCTGGTCAAACCCCCAATGGTCAAAGCCCATCTGTGGTCAAAGCCCATCTGTGGTCAAATGCCCGCTGTGGTCAAACCCCCTATGGTCAAACCCCCAATGGTCAAAGCCCATCTGTGATCAAAGGCCCGCTGTGGACCAAGCACCTGTGGTCAAAGCACCTAGGACCATAAAGAAAGTAGTGTATAGTTCCCGTATAGATTTGTCACAATTTTGTAAGCAACCCCTATTCAATGCGGGTCGATTTTGACGAAGGTGGGGCAAGCAACTTAAGGGATCTAAAATACGATAATAAATAAAGTCAATATAAGTTTCAAAAATATAATTAATTTCCATGTATCTTTGTTCTGAAAGCGGTTTTCTAAATAAAATGGTTATAACTGTAGTTAAGTTATTTTGGGAAGGCTCAAAATCCTTACACATTATCATAAAATTTATCCTTGATTTTTTATTAATTTTTTTTATAATAAAATTATGTCCATCTTCTTCCATAGTCACTAAACTACATTGTAATTGGAAAAAAATATTACGAAAACTATTCAGGACAAGTAGGGATTAAAAGTAAGACATCGCGTTCCTAATCCAGATCCTCTAGTATTTTTTTTTAAATATTGCACAGATTGTTCTAATCACAGACAGGTTAAACCTGAGTTTACCGCTGAACTGTTAATTCAAATAGTAGACTCTGAAACCTATAACCCAATGCTGAACCCAAATTCTCATCCAAGATTTGTATAAATATTTTTCTGCATTTCAGCACAGACAACGTGAAATCAAGAATGTATCTTACCGTCTACCTGCTTGTATTAGTCATCACAGGTTTTAGTATTAAAATTTGAATTAAATAAGTCATAAAACATTTGCGATACCACCTGAATAATACCTTCAACTTACAATGAAACATGCATTATTAAATTAATCATTTTCAGGTTTTTTTAAATATAGCATAGGATACATTTATTGATTAGAATCTATATAGTTTAAAATCAATGTAGTGTGATATAGCAGTTTAAAATATAAGACCGAATTCGCATATTTTTATAACGTGTAAAGCATAATCTTAAAATTTCAAAAATCAATTCAAAATTATCATTACCTCATTATATAAATGGTAATTTTAAATTATTGTTATAAATAATTTGTTGGCTCTTAACTTGTGATTCCAGCATCTACTTCAGGGGCACCAACCTGTGAGCCAGCAGAAGAGGGAAAACCCTATGAGCTTGAATTTACAACAAATTTACCCAAAGAAACGCAAATGGTCATGTGGACAAAAGACGACATTTTAGTCGCTGAATGTCCTGTCGAAACTGGTGGTTGTAATAACAATGGCATGAACTGGTTAAAGACAAGGGTAGAAAAGAAAAATGATTTGGTAACATTTTCTATGCATATCAGTAACGTCTCTAGAGTGATTTCTCACAATGCTATAGGAATTTGGAAGCTGAGAACACATACATCAAGCCCGAATGGCGAAGTTTTCTATCACTGCAACTTACAAGTTTACGGTAAGTGTTGACAACAAGTAGTATTTTATTCATTTATCTGTGTAGATTGTTATTTCATTAGTTTAAAAGTATAAGCCAGTATTTGAATTTATTTAACGTACCATTTTCAGTCTAACAAGTATGGTTACTGTAAATATATTTAGTCTCAAATTAAGTTATGTGAGTTTAGTAACATCAGAACAAATTAGCCAATTTGTAGGGAAGTCACTGATGTGTTATGCGTCAAGTCTGTGTGTTAATAAAACTGTTTGCTAGGTAACCTTGTATTCTAGAGGTGTTTCCGGAATTCAACACAACGGACCCACCACATATGTTAAAAAACCTAGAGAATTACATGCACATATATTTATGTCCTAAATTCAACACCATAATATTTATACAATTGGTTTGTAATCGCAGCAAAGCCTAAAGATATTTCTTGTGATTTTAAATGGTTGACCGACAGCTTAAATGTGGAATGTAGGGTCACAAGACTATTTCCTGAAGCAATGGTAAGTTGATCACTGTATAATTATGCCTCCAAAGTATGTTTTGTTTTCCTTAATGTTGTTTAGTTATGTTTATAAGCTATTATATAAGTACATATAGAATCTAACGCGTAAACCGAGAAAGATTAATACTTGCATTTTATATGTTGACTAGGCATTCAATAGACCTGAAATAGTCGACAATAATCCTTTCATCATTATTTTTTTTTCTGCATAAAACTAGCGTTTTCATCAATTTTGCTTTTTTTTTAGCGGCCGTAAACACAAATAAATATTTAAAAAATTAAGATTGAAGAAACAACACAAATGTAATATTTTAAGAATAAATTATACAGTGCACTTGAAAATATTTTTATTACGTTTAAGGATAGGAAATACGTTTCTTTTATTTCATCAGAAATAAATTATAGTCTCACTTACGAAAGACAAACATTAATAGGCTGTACAGAAACTTCTTGATCGATCTTCTGAAAACTCTGTTACACTCTGCTTTCCCATTTAATTTTGGAACCAGGTATAACACAAATAAAAACAGAATCCAGAAGGTGAAATTGCAACAATCGAGTATTATTTCAAACAACTGCGAGAGACACAGTGAACATTGAAACGAAAAAACACTGCCGACATGCTACGCTAAGTTGACGCTACACAACACTGCTTACACACACCGTTCACACACTTCTTTTCCACGCTCGCACACCCCTTTCAAGGGGAGGCCACTCTCACACACACTTTATATAAACATCTACCCCACCTTGTAGTAATTTGTTGTAACACTGCCGCCGTAGGTATGATATCACCCTCTGAGGTGTTGTTTGTAAAGGGCTGACCCAGAGAGATAACACACGACGAAATGACGCTGTTGTTGTTAGATACTGACTTTATTTGCAAATCCGTATACAACCAGTCATTAACATCCAAGCCATAAACGGCTATGTAGAACAGTAGCTCTAAAACAAATGTAAATAACAATAGATTACATCACTGAAGATACTACCAAGAGTAGGCTACACAAATACACGAGTGTAATAAAATAGGTTACGGCCAGTATACAATCCTTCCAACAAGTACCAATAAGTATTACAATGATATACTTAACCAACCTAGTCCGTAACACGCAGCACTAGCAGGAATAATATACACAAGTAATCTAACTAAGATACAGTGGCGTAGCCAGGATCATCTCAAGGGGGGTTCCAATTTTTACCCGGGGACAACTTTCGATTTGCACCCCCCCTCAGACTTTCGATTTGCACCACCCCCCTCAGACTTTTGATTTGCACCCCCCCCCCCCCCGTCAGACTTTTGATTTGCACCCCCCTCCCTCATACTTTCGATTTGCACCCCCTCATACTTTATATATATATATATATATATATATATATATATATATATATATATATATATATATATATATATATATATATATATATATATACCGAGGGGTCTATGGGGGGGGGGTTATGACCCCTGCCTACGCCACTGCTAAGATACTTCATACCTAGTCTGCAACATGCAGCACTAGATCTAGTAAGAATTGTACAAATAAGTAATCTACTTAAGATATTTTTCATACCTAGTCTGCAACATGCAGCACTAGTATGATAAACAGATACAAAATATAATTTACATTACCATCATTAGGTCCACATGACCAACTTAACATTATGCAAACGCACCGTCCGTGTCAGTAGCAACCTTGGGTTTTGAATGACACGGACACAGGTATGAACCACCCAGAATCCCAGCGGTCACATTACATGGAACACGGGGACAAACATCGCTCAACGAAGAGAAAAAAAAACATCAACAGTTGCGGTCCCACAGGGGCCGCAACCCAATAAATTATAACTTATAATTTATCCCCTTTGACTGGTAACCATGATATGTGTTACATTGTACTTAAAACTTTGCCGATATTTTAATAAAATTATACTTTTTAAAGACAATAGACATAATTATTAGTCAAAGGCATTAGACAAAGCTGTAAACAAATCAATTAGACTAAAGCATTAAAGGCAGTAGACAGAAGCGTCAGACATAGGCAGTAGTATAAAGAAATAGAGTACACAAAAACCTTCATAGTTCATATTTCAAATCTAGATTGTGTAAAATCACCCCAACTAAACAAAAGTTTAAAAAAAAAACAAATTTCTTATACAAATAAATTATACGAAAGACAGCTCACAATAATTATAAACTTTTTCACAGATGCTTGTCAGCAAGACAAATACACAGTTTGAACCAATTTCATGCATTAAAGACAGACTACCAGGAAAAATAGACTATTATAATGCAACTTGCAGCATACAGCTTCTTCATCAACAATTACATCTAAAAACTAATTTATTTCAATTCTTCATTTACCCAAACATAATAGCTTTCAATGGGAATAGAAATATTGGCATCAATGCTTCAGCAACATTATATTCAGGTAGTGTTTGCATATTAAAAATTTGAAATTGTTCTTAGCGTAATATGATGTGTTTGTTATTATCCAGGCCACATTTTTTATTCAGAACAATATTCATTTTTTCCATTGAACAGTAAATCTTATATAATGTTGATTTAATAGTTAAAATGATTATTATTATTTTACCAATTATTAAAAAATTATTTTAAGATTAGCCTAGGGTCCTTAATTTACAAGTGAAATTTAAGCATATATTATTCTTACTCAATACCCACTCTTATGATATACTAACTTATTTCATTTTATTCTTTAAATTATAAAATTAATTGGAATATATATATATATATATATATATATATATATATATATATATATATATATATATATATATATATATATATATATATATATATATACAATACTTTAAATCGTGTCTAAAAACAAGGAGACTTTCGTAAAACTCAAAATCATAATACATTTTCTTTCTATTCACTTTTCTAAAGTACCAACTGATGTTGTAATGAAACAATGTGAGATAAACACGGAAAGGATAAATTGCAGCTGTAAGAGTTTGGATAAAAAAGTTTCACAGTTTGATTGGTTTGTTAACAACAGTAAAGTAGACAACAAACTTAATTTCTACGTCACTAGCATACAAGAATCTACAGGTAAGAGTTTATTGGTGAAAAGTAATATTTTTGTGTGTGAAAAATGGATGAATATAGGATTAAACGAAAATAGAAAAAAAAATTACAAAATAAACATCTTATATTTAAAATTGTTTAACTGAATATGATTACAATACAACAAAAAATGTTTATAGAATAAAACCTCATATCTATAATATATAATTCTCTTCTGGGAGACGCTAGAAAACAAGTTGTAAGCGCGCTACCTACCACCCCACCCCTACATGGTCTGGTGAGCTGTGGTTCACGCTGTTTACATTCGTGGAGCCGGGTTTAGTGACGGCTATTAGGGGCAGATAATTTAGTTTGAAACGATTTTAAACTTAGAGGAGGTAACTAAGAGGAGGCTGCTTTCACGGGGGGGGGGGGGGGGGGTGTTGGGGGAAAAGGGGGGGGGGGGGGTAACTGTTTTAAAGCAAATATTTTCAGTAGCAGCATTGGTACAGTCGAATTCACAAATTATGAATTACTGAAAAGTAGAAAAAACAACAACTAAATAGCGGCGTATGATATGCCGCGGATCGGCTCGTATTTATTATTTAATTAAAATATTTTTAAAAATAAAAATACATTTTTATACAATTTCTTTTACATTTAAAGAGCAAGATATTGCATGCAAGCCACTTATTGTTTCTGAATGGGGAAAAAGTACGTATCGTTGGTTTTTTTCAATGAAAGCAATAATGTGTCTCCGTTGATCTGCTTTCTATTAATCATTTTATAAAAAAATACATAAAATTCATAATTTATTGATGTCTACTAGTTCGTATTTCAATTATTTCTTTGTATATGTGTGTATATATATATACATATATATATATATATATATATATATATATATATATATATATATATATATATATATATATATATATATATATATATATATATATATATATGTATGTATTTACTTATTTTTCTTGCTATGACAGACTGTGATAACAGCGCAGTGATTGCCGTTGTTGTGCTGTTGGTGGTAACCGTTGTGATACTTATACTATGCCTTTTTTATAAAATAAGAAGTAAGACAATTTATATTTTTAATAAGAAAAATAAAAGAACTTCTAAATTTATTTTATATAATTGCCAATCAACCAATAATTTTTGTAATGAAAAGTAAACAAAATTTGTTTAGTATAATATAATAAAGAGATTTGCAGATCATAAAAACAAATACAAACATTATCTACATTAATCGGAAATTTTAAATTACTCATTTTAAAAATCTATTTCAGTGTGTGAATTTAACTTTTCTGATTAGCTTTAGACATGTTGAAACATATATTTAAATTGTTAGTAAACATTAATAGACATAACTAATAATTATACAAATATGTTTTTTTTTATTATAACAAACAGTAACAAGCTTTTTACGTAAAAAACAAAGTGTATATTAATGAACTACTATTTAAATGAATAAAAACTACAATTTAAATAAATAAAGCGAAAAGCGTGGATCGCTTTTTACATTCTGATAATGGTATTCAACACATATTATCCTAGCGACCTATATTTTTCCTTTTTACTTATTCAAATAATAGTTTTTATTATTATATATAAAGAAAAAAGTTTTAGTACATTATTACATTATTAAAACGTTTTTTTCTGCATATTATTTCAGTACTTTAAATATTTAATAGAATAGATTTAAATGACTAAAAACTTTAGTGCACCAAATGAATATGAAAAATGCGCGTATAATAGCGTGGTAAATATTACTTTTTAAAGTAATTATTAATTAACTTAAAAAAACATTAATCATGCATCCTATTGTATCAATATGATATAATATTGCATTGTCATCGGGTCTTGACCCTCGTGCCAAATTTGAAACGAATCGAATCAGAATTTGATCGAAATTTAGATCGCCAGTTTCGATCCATGTCGGACGACACACAAGCACGACAGACAGACAGAAGAAACATTATTTTTTAAATTGCATAAAAATGTTTTAATAACAAGCTTTTGTGTAATTACGCACTAAAAAGAAGAAAAAACATGATACTGTTAATATATTCGTTACTATTTAAATAACTATAAAGAAAAGCGTCGGTCGCTTTTTTTAATTTTAGTAAAGTTATTCAATTGATAATATAGTGACCCACGCATTTCTTTACACATCTTTAAAAAGTTCACAATAGGGCTTGTAAGTAGGTCACCAATTTCTTATCATACTAGCCAGCTAGTATTTTTCTAACCAATTGTGAATATGTTTATTAAATCGGTAAAAAGGAAATAAAAGTTACTTACGCTATTGTTAAGTTATTTAAAATCGTAAAAACTGATAATGATAATTTGAGAATTCACCTGACCCTGTCTAATGAAATTTCAAATTTTAAGTAAGAGGAGCAAAGAGACTTACAAGCCCTATTGTTAAACACCATGTTATTAAAACGTTTTTAAAGGTACTTCTACTTTCTCGTATACTAATTATTGGAATCGTGCAACAAAATCAAAACTGTCTGGAAAAAAACTTAGTTTTGCAATTTTGTCTGTATTTCTTTCTGTGCATCTGTGTCTCTGTATCTGTTTATATGTGTACCTGTGTGTCTAAGTATATGTGGCTGCGTGTCTTTGTGTATGTGGCTCTGTGTTTCTGTGTGTTTAAAAACATGATATTTTGAGTACCGTTTCAGTTATGTTAACAAAATTTAAAACAGAGGTTTTATATCAAATTGTTTGTTCTGTGTCAATTATTAAATGATTTATGATTGCGGGTACTTACTTTGCTTCGAGTTTCTAAAATACTAATAACTTGAGTACTGTTCAAAGTAGGTCGAAATCTCACATATAAGTATTACATTATGTGTGCATATTTCTTATAAATTTAGGACGATTTCCATTAACCAGACGAGTTACTATTTCAGTAAAAAAGACGAAATTCCACATAAAAGTATTAGATTTTATTATTGGATCGCTATAAATTTTTAAAACCTCCGATAAAATAGAAGTGGTACTTTACTCTTTTTCTGATTTTTAAGTACCAATAATGTAAGTAATGCAGTCTAAATTGTTAACATAGGTATAAGCACTTATTT